>NC_057797.1:504163578-504183023 GCF_018294505.1 Triticum aestivum
CACGGGTCCATGTAAGGGTCCGTGTACGCGGCGTGTTCCACGTACATGGTTTTGCCCAGTTTTCCATGGCGCGCGTCCACTTCCGTCCACGACGGCCGTCGGGCAGTTTTTTCCCGTGTCCACGTACAACCCGTTCACGGGTCCGTGTAAGGGTCCGTGTACGCGGCGTGTGCCACGTACGTGGTTTTGCCCAGTTTACCATGGCGCGCGTCCACTTCCGTCCGCGACGGCCGTCGGCCAGTTTTTTCCCGTGTCCACGTACAGCCCGTTCACGGGTCCGTGTAAGGGTCCGTGTAAGCGGCGTGTGCCACGTACGTGTGATGCTTTTATTATGTACTAGTACTTGGTAATAGAAGACTTGGTAGTTTAATCCTGTCCACCTTACTAATGAAATGGTTCACCGAAATGAGTTTCATATACTAGTACATGCTAAACTTGTTATGTGTGTGCTTGTTTCTTCTTTTAGAATGCTGACAGAATATTGGGGAAGAGTGCCTTATTAAGAAATGGTAAAGGAAGTAATGCAGATAAGGTTCAGGATAGTGACACATCCTTGTTGGTCTCCAACAAAGCTGATAAAACAGCTAAGGAATACTATCTTGAAGACAGCGAGACAACCCCAAAGTCCTGTCTTGGTTTAGTGTTCGAGTTACTGACCACTACCACTTGCACAAGCTATTCAAACTCACTGTCTAAATCAGTTTGGTTTCTTGAGTCTCAACTACAAGCTGAAAGACATCGATCAGTTGTGCTGCGACAAGAAGCGGAAGGACTGCGGAAGTCCCTGGAGCATTCAGATGCATACTTTCTGGTGCAACAACAAGCGTTGGAGGATTTTAGCGCCAAACAGGACAAACCTAATTAGCTTGTTAAGCTTATTGCCAGCATGGTGGTTACCCAGGGTAACGTTTCTTGAGCTCTTCTGAAGTTGTTTCAGTTATGCTCTTGTTTTGCTGCCGCGTTTATTTGCACTGGTGGCCAATTTTGATGGCCAGTGTATGTAATGTGCTGCTTTGTTCCCAATATTTGCACTGGTGGCGAACTTTGATGCTCAGTGGATGTAATATCTGTAATAGCGGTAATAGGCTAGCGTTAATTGCTTGCTTATTTATTTTCTTATTTTCTTGTTTAGTTGTTTGCTTGTAGTCACTGCAGTTCTTTTTCTGTTTTTTTCTAGTGGCCACAATAGCCTATTTTTGGTAACTAGGCCAAAATAATCATGGCAACACACGGACTGTTGTAACCATGGGCCTCCTGCAGGCCGTATGATCCATGGGCCTTCGTCCGGCCGTAGGATCCATTGGCCTTCTATACGGGCCTTAGGGTCCATGGGCCTTCTACGCGCCATAGGGTCCATGGGCCTTCTACAGGTCGTACTATCCATGGGCCTCATACGGGCCATAGGATCCATGGGCCTTCTACGGGGCATATCATCATTTCACTAATCATGGGCCGTACTATTCGTGGACCATAACGTGCTGTTAATAGGCCGTATTTTATAACTCTATGAAAACAACCCAACGGTTTTTTGACATGAAAATGGCCCAACGTATTAACGGTCCGCAAACGGGCCGATTGTAACGATGGGTTGAATTTGGCCCACAAGCAGAAAATGACAGTAACGGGCTGTATGTAACTGAATGCTGCAAATGAGCCCAAGAATCAATGGGCCCTGAGAAGGCCGAAAGATAACTTGGGCTAGAAACGGTCCAATGGAATAACGGGTCGTTAATGGGTATAAAGTGATACACTATTCATTACAGGCCAGTTTCACCACAGGCCGTTAATGGGCCAAGAGTTACAAAGGTCCTCATATGGGCTGAAAGAAGTCATGGGCCACACATGGGCCGGAAGTTAAAATGGGCTGAATCATATTGGACGGCCCAGATGACGCTACTGGGCCTAATTCGGATAGGGCGTAATGGGCCCTGGGTTAGCGGGTTGTAAATGGGCTATATGCGAACATGCCATTAACAGGCTTTCCGTGGGCCGGCCTGCCACCTTTTGACCAAGTCAAACGGGCCGGCCTTTTCACAAGAATGGGCCTTGTTGGGCCATGCCACGTGTCGGCGTATAATAGGCACCTTCGGTCCAATGAGCGGATGACATCTGTCCCAACGGTGAGCCGACACGTGTTTCCTCCAGCCAATGATGATTTTACACGTGGAAAATCCCCATTGGTCGGGGTTGTTAATGGGTTATCGGATCCAAAACCTGACCCGATAGCTTAACGGTGTTCCGTTATGGTGGATGCCACGTGTTAGTCACCCTTGACGAAAGCACTTCTGTGACGCGCGATTTATCATCATGGAAGTGGACACTTCCGTGATGATAATTTTGGTAATGTCATGGAACACTTCTACGACAGCACAGGTATGACTATCTTGATTCTGTCATAAAATCGTCATGGATGTACATGCATGACAAAAAATGCGACCTACTGTGACAAACACGTATCATCACGGAAGTGTATTTTTTGTAGTGCATGCTTCGGTTAAGCACTAAAGCGGCAGCATTAATCATCCAAATAGAAAAATGATATATGTGTCGTTGCGCGACCCGTGTGGCGTGGGAGCAGGCGTGAGTTGACGAGACGCGTCCGCCGCGTAGGCAGACGGGGAGGCGTGCGTGCAGGTGTGTGAATTGACGGAGGCGTGCTCGCTATGCAGTGTCATCAGGAGACGTTCGAGTAGCTATGTGAAACTTTGGTAGGCAATGTCAGCAGTCCGGTGCATAGGCTCACCGAGAGGCGAGCCATCGGTTCAACCGCCGCCCACCTCTCTCCCACAACTCCCACTACTCCATATTAATAGTGCGTCCGAGCGGCAGCACCCCCATCCTCGCTCCGCACACACAATCCTCTCTCTCCGCTTGCATCCTCGACGCCGCTCTCAGTCCTCAAAGCCGTTAGTGTATGAGGATGCCGCCGAAGCGCCTCATTGGAGGGAGTGGCGACGCCGGGGATGCTAATGCACCGGAGCACGGCGTGGAGATGGAGACAGAGGTTGCCATCACCACCGGTGAGTTATCGCTGCACCCTGACATCGTCGACGGCGTCGAGCTTCCACAATCGGAGGCGGAGTTCCACACCGACTCCGACGACGACTCTGACGATCACTCCGGCGATGACTTCGACGACGACGGACATCTGGTTAGTGATCTATACCCATTTATGTGTCAAATAGATCATAGAGTTTCTCTGGTTACTCCTGCCTCCCCCTTTTTGGAATAGAAATCCTATGGTTATGTTCTCCCAATCCATGAAATCTGAGTATTTCATTAGATCCATGTAGTGTATTGATTGTTTGAATGGTGCAGGTGATAAGTGATTAGTTGTTTCATCTGTGCAAATGATTTCTGCTAGTAATCGACTAGGGTTAGTGTTCGTGCTAATAATTCCTAGCCAGGGATTGACAAGTTGATTTTCAATGACTTACATATGTTTGTGCCATTATTTTCTTCAAGATTAATCTATACATAGACGACTGCACTTAAAAATCGAACCATAATCTCTGGATATGTATAAATAAATAAATAGCCATAAATTCCTAATCCTACTTCACGGCATGTAATCATTGATTTGATGCCAAATTTGTTTTACTATTTGTATAGGTGTTGTGTGGCGATGTGGACAACGAGGATGAAGATGTCCACAGGAGGTACAGCAGGCAAATCCTGAGGGAGTTTTATGCGGGAATGCATAACAGACGTATTAGGACCTAGAACGGCGGCTATGGATGCCCATTTTGCAAACAGAAGCTTCATGACGCGTATCTAAGTGTTCTGGCGCATGCAAGAGGACGGGCCGTTGGCTCCTTCAAGTATAAGTATTCTCGCAGGGTGGCGCTCGGTGCATACGCCGAGTACCTGGAGAAGCTTCAGGATCGTGCCGGACTGTGAGATGAGATGTGGGATGGATGGAACTATATATGTACGCTTGAGTATGCTTAATACTTTTGAACTATGTAACTATGTACTACTTATGGTTGAACTATGCTTATCTACGTGTACGCTTATTATCTATGTCTAAGTATGTTAAATATTTCGCCAAATTTTGGTAAAAATCACAACGGGGGACCAATAAACCAGGACGGAGGTAGTACGTCAATCACACACGGTTCCCAAAATTGGAACCGTGTGCAATGACTTCCATTTTCCCTGCTGCGTCAATCACACACGATTCACTCTAGCAAACCGTCGCCCCCAAAATTCTTTGTGGGACAGAAAACCCTCACCACCCAATTCAAAAAAGAAAAAAGAAAACCCTCACCATCCCCACGGCACAAAAACCCTCACCCCGCCCGCCACCCCCTCGGCCCCTCCGGTACGTTCCCCATTCACACCTGCACAAGGTCCTCCGCGTCTATGCCATGGCACCGCCTATCGCGGCGGTAAACACTTAGCTCGACGCCCGCCGCCGCCAGGCTGTCGGCAAAGCCCACCGCATTTCACCACTTCCGCTTGCCGCCGCCTATCGCCATCGACTTTCTCGACGCTGCTCGCGGTCGACCTAGCTCCGCTCGGTTGGGGAATCTGCCGTACTGAGGGTTCTTTCTCATGGACGACAAGGTAACTAGTTTAATGAGATATTATCGCATCTCTTGTCCCTGTTCATCTGCCTCCTTTAATCACCCGGCGGAAATAACTGTGAATTCATTTTTATTCAAGCTGATTTGAGGGTTTTCTTTCATTCATAGAATGTACAGTGCGCCGACACTTCAGGACTTTGCGACCGCTGCCAGAGATTCCATCTCTCCGTACCAGATAACTTGATCACACGCGAGGTATGTTCAATCTCACCCTAAATCGGTTGGCATGGCCTAGTTTCTTGAACATATTCTAAATATTGCTACATTTGGATAAAAGGTGCCACATGCACCATATACATCAAAGGGGATTTCCCCCTCTTCTTTCTATATTAGTCAAATTAATGATGTATTGTTCTTTCGGTTACTCTCATTTTTCCATGACATCATGTTTACCCTATCTGTTTAATTATAGATTTTTGTCCTTCGATTTCAACTGTTGTACAGTTCTTTCAATTTGGGCCCATATTTGCATGTTACCATATTTTCTTTAACAATCCTACCATTTTCTGCAGAACATCCCTTGCTATGCAACAGATTATGTAGTGCACAATTTTTCCCTTTACATACATCAAGGCTTCATGGATGTCATACTGCACACAAACCATGGATTTACAATCGTTGCTACTGTAAGACTTGATGAACATGGTGACTCCTATTTTGGCACTGGCTTTTGGAATAAAATTGCAAAGTTTTATGTACTGAAAGCTGGCACTAAAATTGCACTGCACATAAGAAGGGCATGGTCATGAGATATATGCTAACTTCCCCAACAAAATCATCCGTCCAGACTTTGTTCGAAGTAAGTTTTCTTTTCAACTATCTACATATGTTGACTTACCCCGCAATGTCAAATGAATTGTGTAGTATTTAAGCAACCTATTGTTATTCCATTTTCTTACTATATTCCTACCTAATAACTTCTAGTTACCAATACACTTTTCTATTGCCCTGTTTTAACTAAATATCCCCTGTACTCCCATTTCTATCAGAAAGTGCCGCTGACAAGGAGACTCCGGAGGTGGAGAACGGGGCTGCCAACAAGCGGAGGCGGGGCGAGCTAGAACCGCAAGCGACTCCGGCAGGCCTAGACTTAATAAGCAGCCTACCCGATGATATGTTGAGAGTCATCATCTCCCTCCTCCCAATCAAATATGGGCGCGTACAACCCTCCTTTCCCGGCGGTGGCGCCCCCTATGGAACTCCAGCCCTCTCGACCTCATCGACACCCACGAGCTCTGCCATGGCTATCGCAAAAGCTTGGATGCGTTCTCCAAGATCCTCGGCAGTCACCTTGGCCCAACCAAAGGCCTTAGAATGGGCAAGTTCCTTTCCAATGGCAAGGACCGAGCCAAACTTGACGACTGGTTCCGATCCCCCGCCCTAGATCAGCTCGAGGAGCTCACTTTTGATGACGGGCATATGCGGTCGCTGCCAACGTCCGCACTCCACCTCGTGCCCACGTTTCGCGTTGCCAAGTTCAGGAACTGCCATTTCCCACCCCTTAATGACGCGCCCGCTCCTATTCTACCACGACTGAAGCACCTCGAGCTCGTCGACGTCTGCCTCTCAAAGGGTGACGTGGAGCGCCTGCTCTGTGGCTGTACGGCACTCAAGTATCTCCGTCTTCAGGTGATCAATGGGTTGAGTACCTTCCACATCATCTCCATGACTCTATGGACTATTTATGTGTGTTGCTGCTGCGGCAGGAAGACATCACAAGATGTGTACCACGGTATGGTCATCCAAGACACACCTGCACTTGAGATATTACTTGTAGTTGATCAAGAAGGTCCAACAAGAATCAATGTCATTTCTACGCTGAAATTGACAATGGTGGGCTACTCATCTAACAAATGCTCTGAACTTGTTATTGGATCCACACCCGTTCAGGTACAACAGCCACCTTCTAACTCTCCTTCTACAAATTAACATTATTTCTAATTTTGAAAATGTTTGTTCGTCTGTCATTCAGAAAATGATTCCGACAAGCTTGACCCTGAAACTGCGCACAGTGAAGGTCTTGGCACTAGAATCTATCGGGCCCGACCTGGAGCAAGTTGTCAGTTTCCTGAGATGCTTTCCGTGCTTGGAGAAGCTATATATGGAGGTGATGTTCCTTTCCTGTTAAATGTTAACCATAAGGGAGTTCAATTTGTGACACCTTTTTCCAAGTTTACAATGACGATGTACTACAATTTCTGAAGGTTCTTTTGGACGATTTCAGTACATACATGCCCCCCCATATTGGTTGCTTGATCCATATGGTTACAATCAATAAGCATTTCTCCTTTGGATTCATCTGTACTAGTTTTCTTAGGGAACTTCTCATCAACTCCAACCTCTTGTGAAGAAGGCTACATTTTTCTAGAATGTAATCAAATGCCCATGTTAATCATGTCAGATCAAAGATGGCATGTTAGTACATTTTACAAATCCTGCAAACCAAATAGCTAGGCCTGTAGTAATGTTCAAATCTGCATGTAGGCACTAACACGTTTTCTTCTTTTGTAGATAAGATTATGCCCAGTGGTGTATAATGTGATACAATATAACAATCACGTTGAATGCCTAGATCTGCATCTCTCAGAAATTACTTTGAACTCCTAACGAGGGACCTTACCGGAGATTATATTCGCTAGGTTCTTTGTTCTCAGAGCAAGGGTGCTGAAGGAAATGAGGTTTGCCCTACATTTATTTCACAAAAATGAATGGTTTGTTGATCAGTGCCGGCGCCTGCGGCAGAATGGAGTAGGCTCCAAAAATGCTGAATTTCATTTTGGAACTTCAGATGACAGAGTAATCGTAAGTCATCATGTCAACCCCATACATGACTTCTCAGTGGCTGACCCCTTTGCAAAAATTGTCAGGTTTCGAAGCCAGACATAGAAGCGGTGATATTAGTTTGAACCTCTCTGATATCCATGTTCAGCGGATCAGCACGAGCGTTTGCAGTTGATGAGCTGAATTTCATTTCTAATATTAGTTTGAACCTTGTAATATTTGAATTTGAGCCATATAACTCTGGAATTTGAACCTTGTAACATTTCAAGCTTTTGTGGTACAATCGTTGAAATGGCATCATATGAGAATCGTATATTGCTAGCAGTATTTTGACCTTAATATGCAATGGTCTTAGATTTTATTAACCATTCTCGAATCAGTTTACCTTATCGATCTCACAGCACACAATCTGTATAGCTAACTCGACTGCGATCTTCGACATTATTGCACACAGTTGGTTTCTTCCACCGTGTGCACTGTAGAGCGCAGAATTAATTATCGCACTCGAGTGTCCATCATCACCCTTCTATGTAACTTTGACCTCATCACCCAAGTGTAAACTTATGATCGAAGTCATTCCACACACTTTGTTTTTACAAAGCTTTTTGCCAATAAACGCCCACGATTTGTCCCTCTTCTAGCCGACGCATGGCCAAACTAGCAGGGTGGGAAGCTTGCGTGGTAAACAACACGGTAGCGCGGGAACAGGCTAACCGATGATACATTTGGCGCCTCTTCGAGCCCATGCGTGCGGTGCGGTGTTGTCAAGCGTGCACTGGAATCCTCCGCTATGAACGCCGTGACAAGATGTGACGATTACAGGTCGGGCAGCCCCCATTTATTACAGCGGCCATTTAACCTACCCTTGTGTCTCTTCAACCTTTCGATTGCGCCCCACCGTTGCAAGAAGCACACCCACCATGAGAAATTCTTAGAGGGTATCCTACGCGGCTCCAATGGCACTCCGATCGGCTGCCGACGACGAGCAACAGTTCACCATGCGTGTCATGGTGGACACCCACAGAAGGTTCATGGACCTCCCGGTGGTGTACACCAACGACCCGGTCTGGGTGGAGCACTCCATCCACATCATGGAGCTGCTGCTTGCCTCGGAGAAGTACAAGGTGGTCAGGTTCGACCTCGAGTACACCTGCACTCGTGTCGGGTCTCATCCCAAGGTCGCCGTCGCCCAGATGTGCGTGCGCCACCATGTCCTCATCTACCACTACTGCCTGGCCACAAGGCCTTGCGAGCGTTTTGCCAGGTTTGTCAACAGCCCCCACTACATGTTCGCTACGGTGGAGATCACCAACGATGTAAAGGCGCTCGAGAATTCGGGCATCGCCTGCCAGAATCTTATCGACATCCAGGGCCAATACAAGATCTGGGGCAGCAAGAAGCATGAGAAGGACTCACCGGTTCACCTCGCCAAGGCCATCATCGACCTCTACTACAGAGACATGAAGGATTCGTGCAACAAGGACAAGCGTGCATGGCACTCGGCCTGGATGGAGAAACTCGACAAAGCTCATGTCGTGTACACGGCCAAGGAGGCGTACACGAGCTACGACATGTACAGGCAGATTGTTGACATGAGGAAGTGTCTCCTTCCCCAAAACGGCCAAGGATCCAGGTGGAAGCAGAGCAATGGCAAGCGTCATTGCAACAATAAGTAGATGATTAGATCCTTGTTTCTCCTACTTTAGTATGCATGTAATTGCTTTCTTTGGTGTGTAGAAATGTTATGTGTGTAGTCACTTGTGTAATTGTATGCTTAATTTGGTTATGCAATGCTGTCATTTTAAGTATATATGTTGATGCTCTGTAGACGGAGCGTAGATGTTGTGCGGACAAAGAAAATCACATCGCACACAGACTAAACAATGGAACCCGTCGGTGATGTTTTCATCAATCACTCACAATTGTATACCAGCAATCATTTGCTCACAACACACATGGCTTGTTAGCAGTAATCGTCTGTGTTGTTATCGGTCTTCACACACGTTTCCAATTACAGACCTATTTGCCTCGTATCACACACATCTTGTTCATTTGAACCATTTATGTTCTCATGTCTCAACGCAAACAGTTCATCTGAGTGAACCGCATGTGTCGGTGTCAAAACGGGTAGGGGGTCCCTGCTACCTCTTGAGCACTTGCGTTGGTTTTCCCTTGAAGAGGAAAGGGTGGTGCAGCAAAGTAGCATAAGTATTTCCCTTAGTTTTTGAGAACCAAGGTATCAATCCAGTAGGAGGCTACGCGCGAGTCCCTCGCACCTACACAAACCAAATAAATCCTCGCAACCAACGCGATAAGGGGTTGTCAATCCCTACACGGTCACTTACGAGAGTGAGATCTGATAGATATGATAAGATAATATTTTTGGTATTTTTATGATAAAGATGCAAAGTAAAATAAAAGGAATGAAAATAACTAAGTATTGGAAGATTTAATATGATGAAGATAGACCCGGGGGCCATAGGTTTCACTAGTGGCTTCTCTCAAGAGCATAGGTATTTTACGGTGGGTGAACAAATTACTGTTGAGCAATTGACAGAATTGAGCATAGTTATGAGAATATCTAGGTATGATCATGTATATAGGCATCACGTCCAAGACAAGTAGACCGACTCCTGCCTGCATCTACTACTATTACTCCACACATCGACAGCTATCCAGCATGCATCTAGAGTATTAAGTTCATAAGAACAGAGTAACGCCTTAAGCAAGATGACATGATGTAGAGAGATAAACTCATGCAATATGATGAAACCCCCATCTTGTTATCCTCGATGGCAACAATACAATATGTACCTTGTTGCCCCTACTATCACTGGGAAAGGACACCACAAGATTGAACCCAAAGCTAAGCACTTCTACCATTGCAAGAAAGATCAATCTAGTAGGCCAAACCAAACTAATAATTCGAAGAGACTTGCAAATATAACCAAACATACATAAAAGAATTCAGAGAAGATTCAAATATTGTTCATAGATAAACTTGATCATAAACCCACAATTCATCGGTCTCAACAAACACACCGCAAAAGAAGATTACATCGAATAGATCTCCACAAGAGAGGGGGAGAACTTTGTATTGAGATCCAAAAAGAAGATTACATCGAATAGATCTCCACAAGAGAGGGGGGGAACTTTGTATTGATATCCAAAAAGAGAGAAGAAGCCATCTAGCTAATAACTATGGACCCGAAGGTCTGAGGTAAACTACTCACACTTCATCGAAGAGGCTATGGTGTTGATGTAGAAGCCCTCCGTGATCAATGCCCCTCCGGCGGAGCTCCAGAACAGGCCCCAAGATGGGATCTTGTGGATACAGAAATTTATGGCGGTGGAATTAGGGTTTTGGCTCCGTATCTGATCGTTTGGGGGTATGTAGGTATATATAGGAGGAAGAAGTACGTCGGTGGAGCAACAGGGAGCCCGCGAGGGTGGAGGGCGCGCCTGGGGGGGTAGGCACGCCCCCTACCTCGTGGCCTCCCTGTTGGTTGCTTGATGTAGGGTCCAAGTCTCCTGGATCATGTTCGGTGAGAAAATCACGTTCCCGAAGGTTTCATTCCGTTTGGAGTCCGTTTGATATTCATTTTCTTCGAAACCCTAAAATAGGCAAAAAAACAGCAATTCTAGGTTGGGCCACCGGTTAATAGGTTAGTCCCAAAAATAATATAAAAGTGGATAACAAAGCCCAATAATGTCCAAAACTAGATAATATAGCATGGAGCAATCAAAAATTATAGATACGTTGGAGACGTATCAAGCGTCCCCAAGCTTAATTCATGCTCTTCCTCGAGTAGGTAAATGACAAAAACAGAATTTTTGATGTGGAATGCTACTTGGCATAATCTCAATGTAATTCTTCTTAATTGTGGTATGAATATTCAGATCCGAAAGATTCAAGACAAAATTTTAATATTGACATAAAAATAATAATACTTCAAGCATACTAACTAAGCAATTATGTCTTCTCAAAATAACATGGCCAAAGAAAGTTATCCCTACAAAATCATATAGTCTGGCTATGCTCTATCTTCACCACATAAAGTATTTAAATCATGCACAACCCCGATGACAAGCCAAGCAATTGTTTCATACTTTTGATGTTCTCAAACTTTTTCAATCTTCACACAATACATGAGCGTGAGCCATGGACATAGCACTATAGTTGGAATAGAATGGTGGTTGTGGAGAAACAAAAAGGGAAAAGATAGTCTCACATCAACTAGGCGTATCAACGGGCTATGGAGATGCCCATCAATAGATATCAATGTGAGTGAGTAGGGATTGCCATGCAACGGATGCACTAGAGCTATAAGTATATGAAAGCTCAAAAAGAAACTAAGTGGGTGTGCATCCAACTTGCTTGATCACGAAGACCTAGGGCATTTTGAGGAAGCCCATCATTGGAATATACAAGCCAAGTTTTATAATGAAAAATTCCCACTAGTATATGAAAGTGATAACAAAGGAGACTCTCTAATATGAAGATCATGGTGCTACTTTGAAGCACAAGTGTGGTATAAGGATAGTAGCATTGTCCCTTCTCTCTTTTTCTCTCATTTTTTATTTGGGATTTTTCTCTTTTCTTATGGCCTCTTTTTTTTCGTCCGGAGTCTCATCCCGACTTGTGGGGGAATCATACTCTCCATCATCCTTTCCTCACTTGGGACAATGCTCTAATAATGATGATCATCACACTTTTATTTTCTTACAACTCAAGAATTACAACTCGATACTTAGAACAAGATATGACTCTATATGAATGCCTCCGGCGGTGTACCGGGATATGCAATGACTCATGAGTGACATGTATGAAAGAATTATGAACGGTGGCTTTGCCACAAATACAATGCCAACTACATGATCATGCAAAGCAATATGACAATGATGAAGTGTGTCATAGTAAACGGAACGCTGGAAAGTTGCATGGCAATATATCTCGGAATGGCTATGGAAATGCTATGATAGGTAGGTATGGTGGCTGTTTTGAGGAAGGTATATGGTGGGTGTATGATACCGGCGAAAGGTGCGCGGTATTAGAGAGGCTAGCAATGGTGGAAGGGTGAGAGTGCGTATGATCCATGGACTCAACATTAGTCATAAAGAACTCATATACTTATTGCAAAAATCTACAAGTTATCAAAGAAAAGTATTACACGCATGCTCCTAGGGGGATAGATTGGTAGGAAAAGACCATCGCTCATCCCCGACCGCCACTCATAAGGAAGACAATCAATAAATAAATCATGCTCCGACTTCATCACATAACAGTTCACCATATGTGCATGCTACGGGAATCACAAACTTTAACACAAGTATTTCTCAAATTCACAACTACTCAACTAGCATGATTGTAATATCACCATCTCCATATCTCAAAACAATTATCAAGTATCAAACTTCTCATAGTATTCAACACACTCATAAGAGAATTTTATTATTAATCTTGTATACATAGCATATAGGATTATTTAAGCAAATTACCATGCTATTTAAGACTCTCAAAATAATCTAAGTGAAGCATGAGAGATCAATAATTTCTATAAAAATAAATCCACCATCGTGCTCTAAAAGGTATAAGTGAAGCACTAGAGCAAAACTATATAACTCAAAAGATATAAGTGAAGCACATAGAGTATTCTAATAATTTCCGAATCATGTGTGTCTCTCTCAAAAGGTGTGTACAGAAAGGATGATTGTGGTATACTAACAAATAAAGACTCAAATCATACAAGATGCTCCAAGCAAAACACATATCATGTGGTCAATAAAAATATAGCCCCAAGTAAAGTTACCGATAGAAGTAACCGAAAGAGGGGATGCCTTTCGGGGCATCCCCAAGCTTTGGCTTTTAGGTGTCCTTAGATTATCTTGGGGGTGCCATGGGAATCCCAAAGCTTAGGTTCTTGCCACTCCTTGTTCCATAATCCATCAAATCTTTACCCAAAACTTGAAAACTTCACAACACAAAACTCAAAGGACACCTAAAAGCCAAAGCTTGGGGTATACTAACAAATAAAGACTCAAATCATACAAGATGCTCCAAGCAAAACACATATCATGTGTCTCTCTCAAAACTCAAAGTAGAAAATCTCGTGAGCTCCGTTAGCGAAAGAAAACAAAAGACCACTTCCAGGTACTGTAATGAACTCATTCTTTATTTATATTGGTGTTAAACCTACTGTATTCCAACTTCTCTAGTCGGCGTTCTGGGAACGGGGGTCCCCAGACTTGCATGCGTGCGGCATGCGGCGTGGCTCAAAGGGGGGCCCAGCACGGCCCATCTTCACCAACATAGACCCAAGACCCTCGCGAGGGGCCAAGCCTCGCGGGGCGGTCGACGCGGAGCTTCCTCAGGCACGGCCTCATCAGGCTGGCTCGCGAGGAGGCGGAGAGATCAAGGCGGGGTACCTCACGAGGTGCCCGTGACGCAAGCCATGACGACCAAAGGCACCAGGCGGGTGCCAGCCCACGCAGCGTCCTCCTTTCCTCTTTGGTGCAAGGGGAGCAAGCGCAGCCGTGGAGTACCGAGGCATCAGGCAAAGGTTGCCATTTCGGTGCAACAAGACCAAGACCAGGAGGACTGCAAGACAGAGGTCATTGTGGAGCCCAAGACGGCGTCACCACCAGAGCTTTGTGCAGGCGAAGACTACTTTTGTCAGGATAGCTGGCACTAGCTGTCCCTCTTCAAATTAGCCCGCCATTGTTGGCTCCTTTCCCGCTCGATATTTGGGAAGAGGACCAGGGCCTCTATAAATAGGACCAACCACCCACAGAACAAGGGAAGAGGGGGACGGGGGAAGAGAAAAAGGACGAGAGAAGGAAAAGAGAGAGAGAGAGAGAGAGAGAGAGAGAGAAAAGGGTGACTGAACTCCTCCCAGCAGTTCATCGCCCCAGCCAAGAGCAGACCCTCGCGAGGCTGTTCTTCCTTGTATTGTTCATCATCATCAGCCCAAGAGGCAATCCACCACACCACACACTGGAGTAGGGTATTACAGCACAACGGTGGCCCGAACCAGTATAAACCATGTGTCATTCGTGTTGTTCTTTCCATTGCTTAGATCTTAGCGAGGCGGAGGGGTGCAGGTAGGTAGGAGGCGAAATCTTCGCGTGCACCCCAGTGTTCGAACCTCAAGGGTCTGCCGGAACCCGAAATCCGACATTTGGCGCGCCAGGTAGGGGTGCGCCGGAATTCGTCTTCCACTGCCCCGTTCCACCGACCATCACGCCCATGTCTGACGCTCGTCGGGCCCGCGCCGAGCGCCAGGCCGCTCTCGCTTCCCGCGTCGCCCAGACGGCTCCTGTCGGCGGGCGTCCTCGCCGTTCCCTGTCACCTGACGTCAACGCCGCCACCGGCCCGGCAGGGGACGAGCAGCAAGCATCATCTCAGCATCCGTCCGTGCGGCAAGACGGCCGCACCGCTACTCCCTCGCTCACCCCAGCTGGTTCTTCATCCCGCGCGCTCCGCGCACCCATGGAGGCTCGAGCTGCGCTCATCGCGGCAAACGAGCTCCTGTGCTACCGTCCCGTCGACGACATCTATGAAGAATGGCTCGACCGCGTCGCCGAGCTCGTCCACGCCGCAGGGGGCTCTCCTGCGCCGTCCGCCCCGCTGCACCGCACCCTGCCCCGCGCGGGCGACGAAGCTCTGGCGGCGCCCCAGCCGCCTCCTCCACAAGAAGGCACCATGGCTCCAAGGCGCGTGGCCCCTGGGCGGAACCCGCTCCGTCAGGTGCCAGCGCGGCAAGAGCAGAGCTGCCAAGAAGTCCCTCGCCCGCAAGAAGCTGCCCGGGCGCTCCCTACTCCAGCACGTCGCGACCATGCTCCTGCTCCCGCACGTCAAGACCTAGCTGTAGCGCGTGGGGACATGCAAGACCAATCTCTCCGTCACCCAAGGCCTCCTGTGGCCACAGCAGGCTGCCGTGCCTTCACCACCGAGCTACGCAGCGTCGTGTGGCCCGGCAAGTTCAAGCTGGACCTGCCTCCTTGTTACGACGACACGGCTGACCCTGCGGAGTTCCTCCAGCTCTACGAGCTGGGCATCGAAGCTGCCAACGGAGACGAGAAGGTCATGGCGAACTGGTTTCCCATGGCGCTCAAGGACGGGGCCCGCACCTGGCTCCTGAACCTGGCTCCAGGCACGATCTCCTCCTGGGACGAGATGCGCACCCGCTTCATCGCCAACTTCCAAGGTACTCGCGACCGGCCACCCACCGTGAGCGACATGCGCCACATCAAGCAACAACCCAGGGAGACCCTGCAGAAGTACATCCAGCGCTTCAACAATGCACGCCTCGAGATTCCCAAGGTGACTGAGGAGGCCATCATCTCGGCCTTCTTCGACGGCGTGCGCGATGTCAAGATGAAGGAGGAGTTGGTGATGCATGAAGACCTGTGCACTTCCTTGGAGCTGTTCAACTTGGCGACCAAGTGCGCCAGGGCTGAGGAAGGGCGTCTCTCCCTCCTCGAGCTGCCTGCTGTAGACCCAGAAGAGAAGAAGCCCAAGGCCAAGGACGTGAAGCGCAAGGGGGCTGCCGTGCTCGCGGCAGAACCAGACACCAAGCGGGGAAGAGATCAGCCCGAACCTTCCAAGGGCAGCCGGTACTGTGTGTACCACGACCTCCACACCCACAACACCAACGAATGTCAAGAGCTCCGAGCCATGCAAGAAGGAAGGATCGGCTGTCGCCCCGACCACGGTGACCGGGGCTACGGTCGAGGAGGAGGAAGGAACGCAGGACGCTGGGAAGACCGTGGCCCGTGCCAAGGGTGGCGCGATCAACCTCGCGAGGATCGCTGGCAAGACCTGCCTCGCAAGGGAGACTGGAGGGATCAGCCTCGCGAGGATCGCCCGCATGGCAACGCAGGCCTCCCTCCGCTGCCGCCGCAGCCAAGGAGAAACGAGGACCACCACCAAGACGAGGGGGCTGGGGGCTTCCAGGAGCCGCGCGCGATCGCCTGCATCCTGGACGGGGCTCAGGCCCCAGCCTCTCAATGCATCTTCAAGCAGTTCGCCCGCGAAGTGAATGTAGTCCTCCCCAGGCTTGAAGCCACGCGCCCCCTCAGGTGGTCGGCGTGCGCCATCACGTTCAGCTCAGCAGATCAGCTCAAGTGTACGACTACAACCAGATTCCTCCCGATGCTTTGTTCCCCAATCATCAGTAACGTGGTGGTCACCAGGACCCTCATCGATGGCGGGGCAGGGCTCAACGTCCTGTCCGTGGAAACATTCAACAATCTACAAGTGCCCTACAGCCAGCTTCAGCCAACCAAGCCCTTCTCCGGAATCACCGACAGCTCCACGGTCCCGATTGGGCAGGTCCGCCTCCCTGTCACCTTCGGGGCACGCGACAACTACCGCACCGAGCTCATCGACTTCGACGTCGCTCACATTCGCCTGCCGTACAACGCCATCCTTGGGTACCCGGCGCTGGCCAAGTTCATGGTCGTAACTCACCACGGCTACAACGTCCTCAAGATGCCAGGAAGTGGCGGAGTCATCACGGTGCCCTGTGAAGAGAAGGACGCGGTGTGTTCCCTGGAACGAGCCTTTCAGGCCGCGTCACTGGAAGACCCGGATCACGGAAGCAGGAGGCTTCCCGAGACCACCCCCAAGAATAAGAAGACATTGTCCGGCCCGGTCCCTCAGGAGGCAGGCCCCTCTGGGCCCATGCCTGCCCAGGGGGAACCTCCTTCCGTTGCATAGGAAAGCACGCCCGGCGCCCTCCTCGGGCAGGGCTCGGGGGCTCTCCCTTGGAGGGCCACCGACTTGGCTAGGGTCACGAGGGAGGCACTTGGGCACCACATGGAGGCGTGCTTCGAAGCACGTTCCCTCAAGAAGGAGTAAGGAAAGGAGAGCCGGACCCACAGGAGTTCGTCAGCAAGGCCATTCAGGAGCTAGAGGAGTCAAGGGTCATGAAAGGCGGCCGCCGTCTGCCAGCAGTGGCTCCCCATCCAGGCGAGGATGGTGGGCTACGCGTCTGCATCAACATACTAGGGCTCAACCGAGTCGCCTCTCTGGAGCGCCTCTGGCCCTTGCGACTGGGGCGCTACGGAGGTCCACCCCACAGCTGTGTTCGCATGCCCTATGGCTTGCCGAATGCGGCTGTCACGTACCAGCGCCTCATGAGGGGCATCATGGAGGCACAAGAGGCCAGGCGTTCCGCAGCCCTGGAGGAGATGGAGATGGCCCGCAGGGAGCCACCAGCGCCTTCGGAGCCTCCTGAGGCCCCTGGGCCTGGGGGCTCGTGAGGATCGGCTTCCGCAGCCCACCGAGTCTGCTACACCAACACCCCTTCGTCCTCAACGTCATCAGGTGACATCTTTCAAGTTTCACTTCCAGCTAGGAGCGCCCCCCAGGGCTGCATTATTCCCAGGCCGCGTGGGTCCGTCCATGCGGCATGTATCCCTTTTATTTCATGTTGTTAGCTTACCTTGTTGGGGGCGCCCCTCGGGCTGCATGATCCCCAAGTCGCTCGGGCCAGACCCAGCGGCGTGTATCTCATTTGCAGTTATTTCCGGTTATGCGTCATACCCACCATGCTTGATTATTTGATGCCGGCCCACGGCACCTCTTCTTCTCCATGCCGACCGCTTGCATGTTAAAGGGGGAGTACCTGAGCATCGCGACTCAGGGCTCTTACTGGCTCTCCAGCCCTCACCCTCTGGCCTTGTCCATGGCATCGCGACCTGGCATACCAGCGACGACTGAGACCAGCTCGAGGGTCGGGACCCGAGGACGTAGAGTGTCGGCATCTAACCAAATTTGCAGGGACACATCACAAGATAAGGCCCAGTGCCAGGAACAACCCGCCTAGAGGTAGGGCCCCGTGAGTCCCGCGCTGGCCCACGGGTGCCCAGATACACCTCGCCAGGCCCTACCATGCCAGCCACGTGTCAGGGCGGGGTTGTACACGCCCCGGGGGCTCCTCCCGGAGGGGGGCTGTAACGCCCCAGATATAATTTCCATACTTGTATCCAACTCTTGCCGTCTCCGGCGCTTAGTTATATTTATTTCTTGGGTTCGGGTCTTTGTCTCCGTGTGTTGTTTTCTTTTTCGTGCATCTCTTATCATGTCATCTCGTGCATCGCATTTGCATACATGTTCATCTCATGCGTTCGAGCATTTTCCCCGTTGTCCGTTTTGCATTCCGGCGCTTCGTTCTCCTCCGGTGGTCATTTCTAGTCTTCTTTCGTGTGTGGGGTTTAAACATTTCCGGATTGGACCGAGACTTGCCAAGCGGACTTGGTTTACTACCGGTAGACCGCCTGTCAAATTTCGGGTCATTTGGACTTCGTTTGATACTCCTACGGTTAACCGAGGGACCGAAAAGGCCTCATGTGTGTTGCAGCCCAACACCCCCCAAATTTGGCCCAAAACCCACCAAACTCTGCTCCATGCCCTAGAGCGTTCGATCACGATCGTGTGGGCGAAAACCGCACCTCATTTGGACTCTCCTAGCTCCACTTATGTCTATTTATAGACCCCCTCCTCCAAATCCCGGATCCCCTCGTCTCAAACCCTAGTTTTAAAAAAAACAGCTCCCAGCCACCGACGGACATGTCCGTCGCCTGACCGGACACGTCCGCCGGCGCCCCCGACCACTCCGGTGCCGCCACGTGGCAGGACCACATCGCCGCTGCCGCCGGCCCGCGGGAGCCCGCGCCCGGCCCCCGCGCCGCCCGAGCGGGCCACTTCCCCGCCGCCTCGCGCCGCCCGTCTTCCCCGACGCCGTCGACCCGCGCCGCCGCACGCCTCCGTCGCCGGCGAGCCTCGCCATCGCCGCCCAGCCGCCGGCCGGCCGCTCCACCGCCGCCGCAACTCACCGCGGTGAGCTCCGCCGCCCTCCACCCGGCCGGGGCAAGGTCCGGGCCGGATCCGGCCGCCCCTCACCGGCCACGGCCTCTCCCCTCCATCTCCGGCCACCACGCCCTCGCCGGAGTTCTCGAAGAACGCGCCGTGAACAGTGTCGTGAACAGTACCCGCGAGATCCCGATCTGGATCTGAGTTCTCGGTTGACTTTTTCGCCCCTAACCCTAGTTTTTTATGCATACTTTGAC
>NC_057797.1:504183070-504192456 GCF_018294505.1 Triticum aestivum
GGGCCGGATCCGGCCGCCCCTCACCGGCCACGGCCTCTCCCCTCCATCTCCGGCCACCACGCCCTCGCCGGAGTTCTCGAAGAACGCGCCGTGAACAGTGTCGTGAACAGTACCCGCGAGATCCCGATCTGGATCTGAGTTCTCGGTTGACTTTTTCGCCCCTAACCCTGGTTTTTTATGCATACTTTGACTGCCGGTAACTTTGCATCCGTAGCTCTGTTTTGGGCATATGATATATCAAAATCTTCGCCTCGACATGTACATCATTTCGTTCCATTGCATCATTTGCATTTGAGGTCATCTTGATGCCCAAAATGCTGTTAGAAGGAGGCTTCGTGAGTTAAATTGCAGATCCGTTAGTTCATCATGCACTTTTGTCATTTTTGCCATGTTTAATTCGTGCATGATATGCCTGTGCCCCTTTGGGATGAATTGTTAAGCATTTTGCCTTCTTTCCAGAGGTGCCTCCCATGCATTTTTAGGATGTGTGTGTTGTCTTGTGCAAGCTTGCGAAGAGGGGTACCTGAGATTGTTGATTTCAGAGACTTAGTGATTTTCACTAAGTCTGGGATATTTTAGTTCATGATGCTATATGTCCAGCTTGTTTCCTAGTGATTCGTGCCTCTTTTGAGGATGATCAGTAAGGGAGTTTTGATATTTATGTTATGCTCTATCCATCCATGTCTTTGTTTACATATGTGGAGTGCTCTAGGTTGACTCAATCGAGCTCAACTTTTGCTTCGTTGTTAATCTGGGCAGATCGTCAACTTGTTTGCGATTTTGCCGATGCTACCGTTAGTGTTCCATGCATGCTATGCCTTTGTTCTTGCCATGTGTAGCTAGCACATTGTGCCTTCTTGCTGGTCATATGCTTTCCTTGCCATGACTTGCACCGTAGTGAGTGCATCGAGCTCGTTTACATGCCTTCGTGAGTTAAATTTCTGCATGCCTCAGTTTTCACTAAGTCTGAAAACTGATTGTGTTCGAGCTATGTTCGTGAGCTCGGTAGAGTATTTTGTGAACCCTTCTGGCCCCAGGTCACTTTGGGTGTTTTGTTAAGCTTGTTGAGTAGCTCCATGCCATGTTATTACTTGTCATGTTCAGGTTTTGTATCATGTTGTTTTGCTGCTCCGAAGAGGGCTTCGTGATCTGAAATTTCAGGCTAGTGTTAATTTCACTAAGTCTGAAATCTGTTTTGCATATTCATTTTTTTCCATGCTTGTTTGAACCTCTTAATGGATGAATTTGCCTATGTCTCAGTGCTAGTGTTTTGATAACCATCTTGTGTACATCACTTCCATGTATTTTTTTTTCATGTTTGGTGGTTGTAGCTTATTCATTTCGTTGCATTTAGGTGCCTACTTGCTGTAAATCGCAGACCGGTGTCATATCTTAAAGCGCTTGCCATTTCCAAACCGTAGCTCCGATTCCAATGATCTTTATATCGTTTTCGAGCGATTTCATCCCCTCTATCCAGTGGCACACTTGTTTTTCCAAGTTGAGGCCAGGTTCATGCATTTCCTGTCATATCTTGCATTTTGCATCCCGCATCGCATCCCGCATAGCATATCATCATTTCATCATATTGCTTGGGCTTGCACGTGGTTGATTGTATCCTTGTTGCTTGTTTGTCTTGTTGGGTAGAGCCGGGAGACGAGTTCACTACCGAGGAGCCCGTTGAGTTTGCTTGTGAGGATCCAGCCAACTCTGACAACTGTGCAGGCAAGATGATCATACCCTCGAAATCACTACTATCTTTGCTATGCTAGTTTGCTCGCTCTTTTGCTTTGCCACTGCTATGATGCCTACCTTTTGCTTGTCAGCCTCCCAATTGCCATGTTAAACCTCTAACCCACCATTGTCCTAGCAAACCGTTGATTGGCTATGTTACCGCTTTGCTCAGCCCTTCTTATAGCGTTGTTAGTTGCAGGTGAAGATTGGAGCCGTTCCTTGTTGGAACTTTTATTTACTTGTTGGGATATCATTATATTGCTATGTTATCTTAATGCATCTATATACTTGGTAAAGGGTGGAAGGCTCGGCCTCTCGCCTAGTGTTTTGTTCCACTCTTGCCGCCCTAGTTTCCGTCATATCGGTGTTATGTTCCCGGATTGTTGCGTCCCTTACGCGGTTGGGTTATAATGGGAACCCCTTGATATTTCGCCTTGATTAAAGCTTGTCCAGCAATGCCCAACCTTGGTTTTACCATTTGCCACCTAGCCTTTTCTTTCCCTTGGGTTCTGCAGACTCAAAGGTCATCTTATTTTACCCCCCCCCCCGGGCCAGTGCTCCTCTGAGTGTTGGTCCACCTGTCAGCTACCGGTGGCCACCAGGGGCAACTCTGGGTTGGCCTACCCGTACCTAGGACAATCTGAGTGTGCCCTGAGAAAGAGATATGTGCAGCTCCTATCGGGATTTGTCGGCACATTCGGGCGGTGTTGCTGGTCTTGTTTTAACCTGTCGAAGTGTCTTGAGTTACCGAGATACCGAGTCTGATCGGAACGTCTTGGGAGGAGGTCTATTCCTTCGTTGACCGTGAGAGCTTGTCATGGGCTAAGTTGGGACTCCCCTGCAGGGATTGAACTTTCGAAAGCCGTGCCCGCGGTTATGGGCAGATGGGAATTTGTTAATGTCCGGTTGCAGATAACTTGAACCTTAATTAATTAAATGAATCAACTGAGTGTGTTACCGTGATGGCCTCTTCTCGGCGGAGTCCGGGAAGTGGACACGGTGTTGGAGTAATGCTTGCGCAGGTTGTTCCTCTAGATTCTCGCTCGTGCTTCGCCTCCTCTTCTCGCTCTCTTTTGCGTATAAGTTAGCCACCACATATGCTAGTCGCTTGCTGCAGCTCCACATATATTTGCCTTATCCATTCATATAAGCTTAAATAGTTTTGATCGCGAGGGTGCGAGATTGCTGAGTCCCCGTGGCTCACAGATACTATAACTCCAGATGCAGGTCCAGGTAATTTCGCTCCAGGTGACGAGTACGAGCTCAAGTGGGAGTTCGACGAGGACTCTCAACGTTATTATGTTTCCTTTCCCGATGATCAGTAGTGGTGCCTAGTTGGGGATCGATTCAGGGCCTTGTCGCACGTTGGGTTCTTTTCTATTTTGGCGCCGTAGTCGGGCCATGAGTGTTTGTTTGATGGATGTTATTTATGAACTCTGATGTGACGTGGCGAGTGTAAGCCAACTATGTATCTTCCCCTTTTTATCATATACTACATGGGATGTTGTAATGATTGCCTAACTTGCGACATTGCTTTCAATGCGGTTATGTCTCTAAGTCGTGCCTCGACACGTGGGAGCTATAGCCGCATCGAGGGCGTTACAAGTTGGTATCAGAGCCTTCCCCGACCTTAGGAGTCCCATTGCTTGATCGTTTTTAGCAGCCGAGTTGTGTCTAGAAAAATGTTTTGAGTCCTTAGGAATTATATATCGGAGAGCTTAGGAATTCTTTTTACTTCCCAGCCTCCTCATCGCTCTGGTAAGGCATCCTGACGTAGAGTTTTGACCCTTCTCTTCTCAAATTTCACAAAAAAAAAATTTAGGATCACGCGAGTATTTTGGAGTTGTTCCGATGGTTTTGTGACGAGAACATTGTTCTTGGTGCCTCCTGTCTTTAGGGGTTGTGGCAGTGTCCCGGGGAGTTGAGCTCCGAGGTGTTGTCGTCACAATTTTATCGTTGCAATTCTGGTATACTTGAGATATGTTCGCCGACATCGAAAATCTCTTTTATGCAGTTCGTTGGTGAGATAACCTCGACGCCACCCAGTACTGGGGCGGGAGTTCGGGAGTATCGCCATAACTTGTATAACGGATGCTTTTCGAAGGTTGAGATAGATGGTTTCCGAAGGTTTCTTGGTTATGTGTTGAAGGATGGATACAGCTGGATGTAGGATTTGCTAGCTTGGGTGAGATATTATGCTTCCCCTGTATCCCCAACACCTGATTGCATAACCAGAAAGGTTCGGGAATTTCATAGGTGGGAATTCTAGTAGCTCTAGTTCTTCTTCCACGGATATTGGTTTGAGATTGGGATTTCTTACCGATTATTCGTTCTTAATCCGTACCTTGTTGATTTATTTCTCTACCTTAATTCTTCGTGGCTTCGCAATTTATGGATATGTGACCACTTCAAGAGAAATGCATTCGTTCATTTTGTTCGGATGTGAAGACTTTATGTTGCATTTTCATTCCGTTGGATTCAGCTTCTATATTGTTGTCTATCAATGTGCTAATGGTGGTCAACCTCTTCAGGATGGCTCCTCCAACGCGCACGACTCCGAATCCTGATCCGCCTCCACCTCCGCCTCCTCCGGAAGCATGGCAAGCTGTGATGGCAGCTACTAATGCAAATACACAGTTGATCATGCAAATCCTCCAAGAGCGGAATCAAGGCAGTCAAGGGAATCAAGGCAATAATCAGCACCATTTTGCTACACTGAACCAGTTCCTCGCAAATGGCCCAAAGACGTTCAGCGGTTGTGTTGAGGCTACCGATGCTGACGATTGGCTAGTGGATCTGGGCAAGCATTTTGAATGTAGCAACGTCAGGCCTGAAGATTTCGTCAAGTTCGCTTCTTTCCAGCTCAAAGATCAGGCTGCAGAGTGGTTCCAGCAGTACAAGGATTCCAGAGGTGGACGTGTTATCACTTGGAATGATTTTCGTCAAGATTTCCGCGCTCATCACATTCCTCAAAGTGTGGTTGAGAGTAAGCGTCAGGAATTCCGCAATCTGAAGCAAGGCTCTTTGTCTGTCTATGACTACAACAAGTTGTTCCAGAAGCTCGCCCGTTTTGCCAAGCAGGATGTTCCTGATGAGAAGAGCATGATCTATCAGTTCAGGGGTGGTCTTCGTGAGGAAATTCAGCTCGCTCTTGTCCTCTTTGAGCCGTTGAGATACGATGAGTTCTACAACATGGCACTGAAGCAAGAGGCTGGTCAGTTGAGGTGTGATGCTTCCAGGAAGCGTGCCAGAGATGTTACTCCGTCTTCCTCTACTCAAGTGGTCAAGCAGCAGAAGTACTGGCTTCCTCCTCCTCCGTTCCGTTAGCCGTTTCAGCAGAAGAGCAAAGGTGGCAGTGGTTTCTCCCACCCACCCAACCCAGGCTTTCAGAACAAGGCTTCGTCTCAAGCTCCAAGACCGAGTGCTCCGTATCACCGTCCGCTTTCAGAGGTCACGTGCAACAAGTGCCAACAGAAGGGTCACTATGCCAACAAGTGTACCAACCAGAGGCGTCTTCCTCCTCCTCCTCCCGTCAGATCGGCAAGTACAGCTGTGGTCAAGCATAACCCCAAGTCCGCCAAGGTCAACTTGATGAATGCAGCTCAGGCAGAGGACTCGTCAGATGTGATCATGGGTAACCTTCCTGTTAATGATATTCCTGCAAATGTTCTTTTTGACACGGGTGCATCGCATGTTTCATCTCGAGACCATTTTCATCTAAGCATGGGTTGCCTTTGCAAATTTTGCCTAGTCCTTTAGCAGTTGTCTCTCCCGGTAAGCGCATGCAGGCTAACTCCATCGTTTCGGATGTTTCTATCACTCTGGGTGACTACAAGTTCTTGGCTTCTCCTACGGTTCTTGGCAACTCGGATATCGATCTTATTCTCGGGATGGACTGGCTCTCTAAGCATAAAGCTTAGCTTGATTGTGCAGCCAGGCAGATTCAACTGACTCATTCGTCTGAGGATGTCATTGTCTTTGCCGCTCGGGATAATACCATCCGGTTGTTTTCTCTCAATGAGAAGGGTGAATTGGATGCCATCTCTCAAATTCCTGTCGTTTGTGAGTATCAAGACGTCTTTCCAGAAGAGCTCCCAGGAATGCCTCCGCACCGGCCAGTTGAATTCGTTATTGAACTTGAGCCTGGCACGGAACCTGTGTGCAAACGTCCTTACAAGCTCGGACCTGAAGAGTTGAAGGAGCTAAAGAAACAACTCGATGAGCAAGAAAGATTGGGGCTCATTCGGCCTAGTACTTCTCCGTGGGGTTGTGGTGTTCTTTTTGTGAAGAAGAAGGATGGATCGAGTCGACTTTGTGTTGATTACCGTCCAGTAAACAAGAAGACCATCAAGAACAAATACCCACTGCCCAACATCAATGAGCTGTTCGAACAACTCAAGGGTGCTCAAGTATTCTCCAAGGTTGATCTCCGTATGGGTTATCATCAGATTCGTATTCGTGAGCAAGATATTCCCAAGACGGCGTTCAGAACAAGCTTTGGTTCATATGAATATACCGTCATGTCTTTTGGCCTCGCCAACGCTCCTCCGACGTTCTCTCGCATGATGAACTTCATCTTCAGCCCCTACACCAATGAATTCGTTTTGGTCTATCTCGACGACATTCTGGTTTTCTCGAAGAACAAGGAAGATCATGCCAAGCACTTGCGTTTGGTTCTTGACAAGCTCAGGGAACATCAGTTCTACGCCAAGTTCTCCAAGTGTGAATTTTGGCTCGATGAGGTTCTTTATCTTGGTCATATCATCTCTGCCAAGGGCATTTCCGTGAATCCTGAGAAGGTGTCTGCAATTGTGAATTGGGAACCTCCACAGAACGTGAAGCAACTCCGCAGTTTTCTCGGTCTCGCAAGCTATTGCAGAAGATTCGTTGAAAACTTTTCTAAGATCGCCAAGCCTCTCTCAAATCTTCTTCAGAAGCACGTCAAGTACGTTTGGTCTCCGGAGTGTGATATTGCTTTCAACACTTTGAAAGAGAAATTGATCACTGCTCCAGTTCTGACTCCGCCTGATGAAACCAAGCCGTACGAGGTCTTTTGTGATGCCTCTCTCCTAGGTCTCGGTGCTGTACTGATGCAAGAGAAGAAAGTTGTTGCTTATACCTCTCGCCAGTTGAAACCTAATGAGAAGAACTACCCCACTCATGATCTCGAGTTGGCGGCAGTTGTGCACGCTTTGTTGACTTGGAGACATCTTCTATTGGGAAGAAAAGTGGACATTTTCACTGATCACAAGAGTCTCAAGTACATCTTCACCCAGCCTAATCTCAACCTCAGGCAGACTCGATGGGTCGAGATGATTCAAGAGTACAATCCAAGTATTGAGTATACTCCAGGCAAGGCCAATGTGATTGCTGACGCTTTGAGCAGGAGAGCATATTGCAACAGTCTGATTTTTAAGCCTTATCAACCCGAGCTTTGGGAAGCTTTCTGCAAACTTAATCTGCAAATTGTTCCTCAAGGTTTCCTCGCCAACCTTCAAGTCTCTCCTACCTTAGAAGACCAGATTCGCCAAGCCCAACTTCTTGATGCTATGGTGAAAAAGGTGAAGATTGGTATTGCAAAGAGTCAGTCCAAGTACAAGTGCTACCGACTTGATGACAAGGACACTCTCTTCTTCGAGGATCGAATTGTTGTGCCCAAAGGTGAACTTCGTAAGGTGATCATGAACGAGGCTCACAACTCTCTCCTCTCCATCCACCCTGGGAGTACGAAGATGTATCAGGATCTCAAGCAAACTTATTGGTGGACTCGAATGAAGCGCGAGACCGCTCAATTCGTGAATGAATGTGATGTCTGCAAAAGAGTGAAGGCAGAACACCAAAGGCCAGCTGGTCTCCTCCAACCTCTTGCCATTCCAGAATGGAAGTTTGACCACATTGAAATGGACTTCGTGACTGGGTTTCCAAAGTCCAAGCGTGGCAATGATGCTATATTTGTTGTCATCGACAAGCTCACCAAAGTGGCTCACTTTCTGCCTATCAAAGAGTCGATCACTGCAGCTCAATTGGCGGAACTCTATACCTCTCGCATTGTCTCTCTGCACGGTATTCCTCAAGTGATATCTTCAGACCGTGGCAGCATCTTTACCTCCAAGTTTTGGGATTCTTTTCAGAAAGCCATGGGCACCAACATCCGCTTCAGCACAGCTTTCCATCCTCAAACGAGCGGTCAAGTCGAGCGTGTCAATCAGATTCTTGAAGATATGCTCAGGGCTTGTGTGATCTCCTTCGGCATGAAGTGGGAGGATTGTCTTCCTTATGCTGAATTCTCTTACAACAACAGCTTTCAAGCAAGTTCGGGCAAGGCCCCTTTTGAAATTCTGTATGGCAGGAAGTGTCGTACCCCTCTCAACTGGTCCGAAACCGGTGAACGTTAGCTGCTGGGTAATGACTTAATCACAGAAGCAAAAGAAATGTGCAAAGTCATTCGTGATAACCTCAAAGCAGCCCAGTCCCGCCAGAAGAGCTACTATGATAGTAAGCACCGTGATCTGGCTTTCGAGATCGGAGATCACGTTTACCTCCGCGTCTCTCCTATGAAAGGTACTCGTCGCTTCGGTATCAAAGGGAAGCTTGCCCCTAGATATGTGGGACCTTTCAAGATTGTCAGCAAGAGAGGCGACCTCGCCTATCAACTTGAGCTTCCTTCAAACTTTGCAAATGTTCATGATGTGTTCCATGTCTCTCAGCTTCGTAAGTGCTTCAAGACTCCTGACCGCACCGTCAACTTCGAGGACATTGAGCTCCAAGAAGATCTCTCCTATCGTGAGCACCCAGTTGCTATTCTTGAAGAGACTGAACGCAAGACTCGCAACAAGTCAATTAAATTTCTCAAAGTCAAGTGGTCTCACCATTCCGACCGTGAAGCTACCTGGGAACGTGAGGATCACCTCCATTCTGAGTACCCGGAGTTCTTTCAGTCCTAGATCTCGGGACGAGATCTTTTCGTAGTGGTGGAGTGTTGTAACGCCCCAGATATAATTTCCATATTTGTATCCAACTCTTGCCGTCTCCGGCGCTTAGTTATATTTATTTCTCGGGTTCGGGTCTTTGTCTCTGTGTGTTGTTTTCTTTTTCGTGCATCTCTTATCATGTCATCTCGTGCATCGCATTTGCATACATGTTCATCTCATGCACTTCGAGCATTTTCCCCGTTGTCCGTTTTGCATTCCGGCGCTTCGTTCTCCTCCGGTGGTCATTTCTAGTCTTCTTTCGTGTGTGGGGTTTAAACATTTCCGGATTGGACCGAGACTTGCCAAGCGGCCTTGGTTTACTACCGGTAGACCGCCTGTCAAATTTCGGGTCATTTGGACTTCGTTTGATACTCCTACGGTTAACCGAGGGACCGAAAAGGCCTCGTGTGTGTTGCA
The DNA here is from genome assembly GCF_018294505.1 of Triticum aestivum. NCBI lineage: Eukaryota > Viridiplantae > Streptophyta > Magnoliopsida > Poales > Poaceae > Triticum > Triticum aestivum. Next base: position 504,192,190 of record NC_057797.1, read on the forward strand.
GCCCAACACCCCCCAAATTTGGCCCAAAACCCACCAAACTCTGCTCCATGCCCTAAAGCGTTCGATCACGATCGTGTGGGCGAAAACCGCACCTCATTTGGACTCTCCTAGCTCCACTTATGTCTATTTATAGACCCCCTCCTCCAAATCCCGGATCCCCTCGTCTCAAACCCTAGTTTAAAAAAAAACAGCTCCCAGCCACCGACGGACATGTCCGCCGCCTGACCGGACACGTCCGCCGGCGCCCCCGACCACTCCGGTGCCGCC
>NC_057797.1:504192972-504196631 GCF_018294505.1 Triticum aestivum
CGCTCCACCGCCGCCGCAACTCACCGCGGTGAGCTCCGCCGCCCTCCACCCGGCCGGGGCAAGGTCCGGGCCGGATCCGGCCGCCCCTCACCGGCCACGGCCTCTCCCCTCCATCTCCGGCCACCACGCCCTCGCCGGAGTTCTCGAAGAACGCGCCGTGAACAGTGTCGTGAACAGTACCCGCGAGATCCCGATCTGGATCTGAGTTCTCGGTTGACTTTTTCGCCCCTAACCCTGGTTTTTTATGCATACTTTGACCGCCCGTAACTTTGCATCCGTAGCTCTATTTTGGGCATATGATATATCAAAATCTTCGCCTCGACATGTACATCATTACATTCCATTGCATCATTTGCATTTGAGGTCATCTTGATGCCCAAAATGCTGTTAGAAGGAGGCTTCGTGAGTTAAATTGCAGATCCGTTAGTTCATCATGCACTTTTGTCATTTTTGCCATGTTTAATTCGTGCATGATATGCCTGTTCCCCTTTGGGATGAATTGTTAAGCATTTTGCCTTCTTTCCAGAGGTGCCTCCCATGCATTTTTAGGATGTGTGTGTTGTCTTGTGCAAGCTTGCGAAGAGAGGTACCTGAGATTGTTGATTTCAGAGACTTAGTGATTTTCACTAAGTCTGGGATATTTTAGTTCATGATGCTATATGTCCAGCTTGTTTCCTAGTGATCCGTGCCTCTTTTGAGGATGATCAGTAAGGGAGTTTTGATATCTATCTTATGCTCTATCCACCCATGTCTTTGTTTACATATGTGGAGTGCTCTAGGTTGACTCAATCGAGCTCAACTTTTGCTTCGTTGTTAATCTGGGCAGATCGTCAACTTGTTTGCGATTTTGCCGATGCTACCGTTAGTGTTCCATGCATGCTATGCCTTTGTTCTTGCCATGTGTGGCTAGCACATTGTGCCTTCTTGCTGGTCATATGCTTTACTTGCCATGACTTGCACCGTAGTGAGTGCATCGAGCTTGTTTACATGTCTTCGTGAGTTAAATTTCTGCATGCCTCAGTTTTCACTAAGTCTGAAAACTGATTGTGTTCGAGCTATGTTCGTGAGCTCGGTAGAGTATTTTGTGAACCCTTCTGGCCCCAGGTCACTTTGGGTGTTTTGTTAAGCTTGTTGAGTAGCTCCATGCCATGTTATTACTTGTCATGTTCAGGTTTTGTATCATGTTGTTTTGCTGCTCCGAAGAGGGCTTCGTGATCTGAAATTTCAGGCTAGTGTTAATTTCACTAAGTCTGAAATCTGTTTTGCATATTCATTTTTTTCCATGCTTGTTTGAACCTCTTAATGGATGAATTTGCCTATGTCTCAGTGCTAGTGTTTTGATAACCATCTTGTGTACATCACTTCCATGTATTTTTTTTCATGTTTGGTGGTTGTAGCATATTCATTTCGTTGCATTTAGGTGCCTACTTGCTGTAAATCGCAGACCGGTGTCATATCTTAAAGCGCTTGCCATTTCCAAACCGTAGCTCCGATTCCAATGATCTTTATATCGTTTTCGAGCGATTTCATCCCCTCTATCCAGTGGCACACTTGTTTTTCCAAGTTGAGGCCAGGTTCATGCATTTCCTGTCATATCTTGCATTTTGCATCCCGCATCGCATCCCGCATAGCATATCATCATTTCATCATATTGCTTGGGCTTGCACGTGGTTGATTGTATCCTTGTTGCTTGTTTGTCTTGTTGGGTAGAGCCGGGAGACGAGTTCACTACCGAGGAGCCCGTTGAGTTTGCTTGTGAGGATCCAGCCAACTCTGACAACTGTGCAGGCAAGATGATCATACCCTCGAAATCACTACTATCTTTGCTATGCTAGTTTGCTCGCTCTTTTGCTTTGCCACTGCTATGATGCCTACCTTTTGCTTGTCAGCCTCCCAATTGCCATGTTAAACCTCTAACCCACCATTGTCCTAGCAAACCGTTGATTGGCTATGTTACCGCTTTGCTCAGCCCTTCTTATAGCGTTGTTAGTTGCAGGTGAAGATTGGAGCCGTTCCTTGTTGGAACTTTTATTTACTTGTTGGGATATCATTATATTGCTATGTTATCTTAATGCATCTATATACTTGGTAAAGGGTGGAAGGCTCGGCCTCTCGCCTAGTGTTTTGTTCCACTCTTGCCGCCCTAGTTTCCGTCATATCGGTGTTATGTTCCCGGATTGTTGCGTCCCTTACGCGGTTGGGTTATAATGGGAACCCCTTGATATTTCGCCTTGATTAAAGCTTGTCCAGCAATGCCCAACCTTGGTTTTACCATTTGCCACCTAGCCTTTTCTTTCCCTTGGGTTCTGCAGACTCAAAGGTCATCTTATTTTACCCCCCCCCCCGGGCCAGTGCTCCTCTGAGTGTTGGTCCACCTGTCAGCTACCGGTGGCTACCAGGGGCAACTCTGGGCTGGCCTACCCGTACCTAAGACAATCTGAGTGTGCCCTGAGAAAGAGATATGTGCAGCTCCTATCGGGATATGTCGGCACATTCGGGCGGTGTTGCTGGTCTTGTTTTAACCTGTCGAAGTGTCTTGAGTTACCGAGATACCGAGTCTGATCGGAACGTCTTGGGAGGAGGTCTATTCCTTCGTTGACCGTGAGAGCTTGTCATGGGCTAAGTTGGGACTCCCCTGCAGGGATTGAACTTTCGAAAGCCGTGCCCGCGGTTATGGGCAGATGGGAATTTGTTAATGTCCGGTTGCAGATAACTTGAACCTTAATTAATTAAATGAATCAACTGAGTGTGTTACCGTGATGGCCTCTTCTCGGCGGAGTCCGGGAAGTGGACACGGTGTTGGAGTAATGCTTGCGCAGGTTGTTCCTCTAGATTCTCGCTCGTGCTTCGCCTCCTCTTCTCGCTCTCTTTTGCGTATAAGTTAGCCACCACATATGCTAGTCGCTTGCTGCAGCTCCACATATATTTGCCTTATCCATTCATATAAGCTTAAATAGTTTTGATCGCGAGGGTGCGAGATTGCTGAGTCCCCGTGGCTCACAGATACTATAACTCCAGATGCAGGTCCAGGTAATTTCGCTTCAGGTGACGAGTACGAGCTCAAGTGGGAGTTCGACGAGGACTCTCAACGTTATTATGTTTCCTTTCCCGATGATCAGTAGTGGTGCCTAGTTGGGGATCGATTCAGGGCCTTGTCGCACGTTGGGTTCTTTTCTATTTTGGCACCATAGTCGGGCCATGAGTGTTTGTTTGATGGATGTTATTTATGAACTCTGATGTGACGTGGCGAGTGTAAGCCAACTATGTATCTTCCCCTTTTTATCATATACTACATGGGATGTTGTAATGATTGCCTAACTTGCGACATTGCTTTCAATGCGGTTATGTCTCTAAGTCGTGCCTCGACACGTGGGAGCTATAGCCGCATCGAGGGCGTTACAGGGGCCCCCTCCCACATACCAGTGGAAGCACCATGCTCCGCACTGGCTGACGACACTGCCGAGGAGCGGCTATGCCCGTACACATACGGAAGCGCTATGCTCCGCGCTGGTGATAAACAACTGAGGGTGGCCCCCGGGCCGCATCAACCTCAGGGAGCCCAGAGCTCAGTTTCTAGCCTCATTGTAATGCCTCCCCTCGGGGGTGTCGTGCGAGGGGGCTGGGCACGGGGGCTGCGCCTAGGTCACGCCCAGACGCAC
>NC_057797.1:504196815-504293863 GCF_018294505.1 Triticum aestivum
GAGCATCGCGACTCAGGAGCCTAACTGGTCACATAGCCCCTCACTCCTTAGTTTCGAAAGGCTAACGCTGGGTGAGGTATGCGCGCGGCCGGGCTCTGCAGACGTAGAACGGTAGATCCACCCACATCACACCTCCCTACTTGCTGCTCGTGCGCCAAGGGGGACTCCTGAGCATCGCGACTCAGGAGCCTAACTTGTCATGTAGCCCCTCACTCCTTGGCCCTGTCCTGGTTTCCGGTCGGGACTAACGCTGGGTGAGGTATGCGCGGGGCCGGGCTCTGCCGGCGTAGAACATAAGCAAGTAGGAAGGAAAAGCGCAAATTTCAAGGAATTCAAATGCAAATATTACAGTCCACACTGTTATCTCAATGCCAAACGCAAGTTTAAATGCCTCCCCGAGGCATGATACATGTGCAGGAATTAAAGGCAGGACAGGAGCCACAACGGAGTCACTTGTCGACGGTGGAGCATCGCGGAGTGGGTGCGCCTCATGGAGCAGTGGGGTCGGCAGCGCCTTGCTCCGGCTTGGTGCTGAAGGACCGGAACTTCCCCAGCAGAGCCTCCGCGTGACCCTTCACGGCCTCGACAGCGGCAGCGGCACGCTCGCCGCTTACTGGCTCCAGCAGGCCGTCGAGGTCGACGTCGGGATCGCGAAGGTAGATGTGGCTGAGCACCCGCGTCAGTGCTGCAGAAGATAGGACACGTGCCTCGGCCTCCGCCGTGGGGCCAAGGCCAAGGGCGACATCTTCAAGAGCGCGAACCAGGAAGGGAAGCAGCTTGGCGGGGCCGTCCTCGGCGCCAGCCAGCGGGCTCTCCAGGCCGCTGTCGTAAAGCATCCTCAGCGAGGAGCGAGCCTTCGCCTCCATCTCCGTGAAGGCCACACGGTCCTCGGCAAGAACCAGGGCCTTGTCATCCAGCTCGGCCTTCCTCGCCCCCAACTCCCGCTCCAGCGCGCCTAGGCGGTCGCGGCGCTTCCTGAGCTTGACCTTCCTCTCCTTGACGGCCGCCTCGCGAGCCTTCACACCTTTTTCCTGCTCTTGGCGAAGGCGGGCCTCTTTCGTGAGCTGGTCCCGCAGGCCCTGAAGCTCGTCCTCCAGCGCCTTGCAGCGACCACGGACGTCGACCACCTCCCCCGGGGCTGCGTCACGAGCAGCCTTCGCCTCAAGGATGGCCTACTTCTCCTCATCGCAAGCCATCGAGGCCTGGACCAGCGCCGCCCGAATCGAAGCGTCGGAGCGAACCCATCCGGAAGCCAGCACCAAGCGCCCGGCCACCAAGCGAGGGTCGGCGCCAAGAAGATCCTGCCGCAGTCAGTCCAGCTCAGCGACAGCACGATCCAGAATGGCAGAAGGAGTCGGAGAGACAGCAACCAGTGGAGTAGGAGGAGAAGGCGGCTGCGCGGCCACAGCATCCTGAGGTGGAGTCTGCTGTGCCCCAACGGCTGTAGTGGCGGCGGTAGGCAAGGACACCTCAGGAGTCACTTGGGCCGTGGGGGCCGAGCTCGCCCCAGCCGGCTCAGACAGGCCTCGCGAGGACGACCGGGCAGGAGAAGCCCGTGCGTCGCGGTCACCCTCCTTCAAGGGCAGAGGCGCTGCCACGGATGGAACCTCAGGAGCTCCCTTCGACTTCTTTGCTGCGGGCGCCAGCCTGTCCAAGAGATGCGGACGTCAAGCCTTAGAAGCAGAAGAAGAAATAAAGACAAGAATCAAACGCTTACGGGTCGTCGCCAGTGAGCTCGAGCGGCCTTCGGCCAAATTTGAAGCCTGAAAGCCGGCTGGAAGGGTCAACCTCGGGAAGCTTGGAAGCGGAAGGTGCGGTCCACCTCGGGGCCGGGGCAGACCCGCGGGAGATCAGCCCAGTCCTGTCCATCTTCGGGATCGGGGGCAAGCTCCCGCCGTCCTGCTCGTCGTCATCCTCGTCGTCATCGCTCGGAGAGAGGCGGAGAACGTGGGACCTGCGCCGGGGGAGGGGAGCCCTCGACTCTCCGTCAGTTGCCACGGAGTCAGGCCCTCTTTCCCGCTCCCTCCTTCCTCCTCTTCGCTGGAGTCGTCAGAGGGCACGTCCACCGGTTCCTCGGGAGTTTCCATGGGCACGAGCCCATCCCCGTTGAAGACGGGCATGGACTCCACTACCTGCTCCTAGTCGTCGCGGAGGAACAAGGGCGTAGGAGCACCCTCCAACCTCACCACATCGCCCCCGACCAGAGATTGGAGGACCGCAGCCAGATCTTCGTCGGCCAAGGCCGCGGGGCTCGGATGGGGCCTCCACATCGGGAGTGAGTACAGCCGAAGCGGAGCCAACTGGTGCTCCAGGAATTCCCTCAGCAGCGACGCGCCAGTCAGCTTCGCCGCCACCATGTTGGCCGGCCTCAGATCCGCATCCATCTTCTCCAACACCAGCTTCGCGCGTGGGTCCGCGAGCTCCGCTCGACCCCAATCGCTAGAGCTCGTGGGCTGCTCCGTGGGCAAGATCAGCCGAGGGTGAATGCGCCCAGCATCCGCCAAGACCCACTTGCTCCTGAAGCCCTCAATCCTTTTCCCGGTGTTCGAGATGGCAATGGCGCTGCCGTACACGATGAAGCTCGCGCACGCGGAAGCAGGACCGCGAGAGGTCTGGAGGTAGAAGTAGTGGCGCAGCAAGGCCACTGAGGGTTGCACCCCTACGTGAGCCTCGCAGTAATAGGCGAAGATTGCCAGGAGAAGGACGGAGTTGGGGTGGAGATGCAGAGCCTGTAGCTTGTAATAGCGGAGGACAGAGAAGAAGAACTCAGAGAAGGGAGGCACCAGGCCAGCAACAATGGCACTTACGAAGAACGGATAGAAGGTTCTCCCTTGACCCTCAGGGGTGGCGGAGCCGGCCTTGAACACCTTCGCCCCGTCGATGCCCCGCACCGCCGCCATCCGGCGCAACCGAGCAAGGCTCGCCTCTGACACGTTCGGCGAGTCCAGGGCAGACGAGTACCAAGCTACGGCCGGGGGCTGACGAGGCGCCATGGCTTCCTAGGTCACGCGGTCAGAGTAGATCTAGAAACTTTGGAGGAAGGAAGGAGAGGCGCAAGAAAGGGGATCTGAGCAGCAACCGGAGAAAGCAAAGAGCAAAGCCTTGGCAGATGCTGCTCCTTTATCAACTCGCATGGTTGCTAAGGCGCTCACGTCCAATCAACCGCCACGCGGCACCCAAGGCAGCAGGCTGTTAGGGCCCGCGGCGCTTCGCTCTTGCCCTTCCGCCTCCCTGCACGGTCAAGTCCGGGCGCGCCTTGGGCCCGGGGGCTACTGTCGTTGTTCTAGGAATGGGGGTCCCCAGACTTGCCTGCCTGCGGCCTGCGGCGTGGCTCAAAGGGGGGCCCAGCACGGCCCATCTTCACCAACACAGACCCAAGACCCTCGCGAGGGGACAAGCCTCGCGGGGCGGTCGACGCGGAGCTTCCTCAGGCACGGCCTCATCAGGCTGGCTCGCGAGGAGGCGGAGAGATCAAGGCGGGGTACCTCACGAGGTGCCTGTGACGCAAGCCATGACGACCAAAGGCACCAGGCGGGTGCCAGCCCGCGCAGCGTCCTCCTTTCCTCTTTGGTGCAAAGGGAGCAAGCGCAGCCGCGGAGTACCAAGGCATCAGGCAAAGGTTGCCATTTCGGTGCAACAAGACCAAGACCAGGAGGACTGCAAGACGGAGGTCATTGTGGAGCCCAAGACGGCGTCACCACCAGAGCTTTGTGCAGGCGGAGACTACTTTTGTCAGGATAGCTGGTACTAGTTGTCCCCCTTCAAATTAGCCCGCCATTGTTGGCTCCCTTCCCGCTCGATATTTGGGAAGAGGACCAGGGCCTCTATAAATAGGACCAACCACCCACAGAACAAGGGAAGAGGGGGACGAGGGAAGAGAAAAAGGACGAGAGAAGGAAAAGAGAGAGAGAGAGAGAAGGGTGACTGAACTCCTCCCAGCAGTTCATCGCCCCAGCCAAGAGCAGACCCTCGCGAGGCTGTTCTTCCTTGTATTGTTCATCATCATCAGCCCAAGAGGCAATCCACCACACCACACACTGGAGTAGGGTATTACACCACAACGGTGGCCTGAACCAGTATAAACCCTGTGCCATTCGTGTTGTTCTTTCCATTGCTTAGATCTTAGCGAGGCGGAGGGGTGCAGGTAGGTAGGAGGCGAAATCTCCGCGCGCACCCCAGTGTTCGAACCTCAAGGGTCTGCCGGAACCCGAAATCCGACAGTTTATAAACTATTTTACTAGCCATAGATTCATCAAAATAAGCAAACAACACACGAAAAACAGAATCTGTCAAAAACAGAACAGTCTGTAGTAATCTGTAGCTAGCGCAAGATCTGGAGCCCCAAAAATTCTAAAATAAATTTATGGACGTGAGGAATTTATCTATTAATCATTTTCAAAAAGAATTAACTAAATGTCACTTTCCAAATAAAAATGGCAGCAGTTCTCGTGAGCGCTAAAGTTTCTGTTTTTTACAGCAGGATTAACAAGACTTTCCCCAAGTCTTCCCAACGGTTCTACTTGGCACAAAAACTAATTAAACACAAAAAACACAACCAAAACAGAGGCTAGATAAATTATTTATTAAATAACATAAAGGAAAAAAATTGGGTTGTCTCCCAATAAGCGCTTTTCTTTAAAGCCTTATAGCTAGGCATAAGATTTCAACGATGCTCACATGAAAGACAAGAATTGAAGTACAAAGAGCGCATCATGAAACACGTGAAAAACACATCTAAGTCTAACATACTTCCAATTCATAGGCATCTTATAGGAAAACAAATTATCAAGGCAAGCAAAAACTAGCATATGCAAGGAAGCGGAAAGAAACAAGAGCAATCTCAACATGATGAGAGGTAATTTAGTAACATGAAAATTTCTACCACCATATTTCCCTCTCTCTAATAATTACATGTAGGATCATAAGAAAATTCAACAAAATAGCCATCACATAAAATATTTTCAACATGGTCCACATGCATGCAAAGTTGACACTCTTCCAAAATAGTGGGATTAACATTAACTAAAGTCATGACCTCTCCAAACCCACTTTCAATAACATTGCAAATGCTATTATCAATCTCATATTCATCATGGGGCTTAAATAAATTTTCAAGATTGTAAGAAGAATCACCCCAATCATGATCATTCCAACAAGTAGAGGTCATAGCAAAACTAGCATCCACAAGCTTAGGGTTTTCCATATTATTAGCACAATTTATATCAATAGAATTTATACTATCATCATTGCAATCATGCTTTTTATTCAAAGTTCCATCGGGAATAACTCCATAAGGTACTTTATCACAATTTTCAGATTCACAAATTTCAAGCAAAACTTCATAAAGATAATCTAGTGCACAAAACGCACTAGCAATTGGTTCATTATAATTGGATCTCTTAAAAAGATTAGCAAGCGGATGAGGATCCTTAGATCTTAGGTTCTCTGTTTAGTAATAAATAAACAATTATTCCAACCAAACTAGCAAACGAGCCAAGTAAGACATCAAAGCAAATGGAAAAACGAACATAAGAAGGGTGAATAAAACGGCAAGGGTGAAGTGGGGGAGAAGAAAACGAGAGGCAAATGGCAAATAATGTAATGCGGGAGATAAGGGTTTGTGATGGGTACTTGGTATGTTGACTTTTGCGTAGACCTCCCGGCAACGGTGCCAGAAATCCTTCTTGCTACCTCTTGAGCACTTGCGTTGGTTTTCCCTTGAAGAGGAAAGGGTGGTGCAGCAAAGTAGCATAAGTATTTCCCTCAGTTTTTGAGAACCAAGGTATAAATCCAGTAGGAGGCTACGCGCGAGTCCCTCAGACCTACACAAAACAAATAAATCCTCGCAACCAACGCGATAAGGGGTAGTCAATCCCTACACGGTCACTTACGAGAGTGAGATCTGATAGATATGATAAGATAATATTTTTGGTATTTTTATGATAAAGATGCAAAATAAAATAAAAGCAATGAAAATAACTAAGTATTGGAAGATTTAATATGATGAAGATAGACCCGGGGGCCATAGGTTTCACTAGTGGCTTCTCTCAAGAGCATACATATTTTACGGTGGGTGGACAAATTACTGTTGAGAAATTGACAGAATTGAGCATAGTTATGAGAATGTCTAGGTATGATAATGTATATAGGCATCACGTCCAAGACAAGTAGATCGACTCCTGTCTGCATCTACTACTATTACTCCACACATCGACCGCTATCCAGCATGCATCTAGAGTATTAAGTTCATAAGAACAGAGTAATGCCTTAAGCAAGATGACATGATGTAGAGGGATAAACTCATGCAATATGATGAAAACCCCATCTTGTTATCCTCGATAGCAACAATACAATATGTGCCTTGCTGCCCCTACTGTCACTGGGAAAGGACACCGCAAGATTGAACCCAAAGCTAAGCACTTCTCCCATTGCAAGAAAGATCAATCTAGTAGGCCAAACCAAACTGATAATTTGAAGAGACTTGCAAAGATAACCAATCATACATAAAAGAATTCAGAGAAGATTCAAATATTGTTCATAGATAAACTTGATCATAAACCCACAATTCATCGGTCTCAACAAACACACCGCAAAAGAAGATTACATCGAATGGATCTCCACAAGAGAGGGGGAGAACTTTGTATTGAGATCCAAAAAGAGAGAAGAAGCCATCTAGCTAATAACTATGGACCCGAAGGTCTGAGGTAGATTACTCACACTTCATCGGAGAGGCTATGGTGTTGATGTAGAAGCCCTCCATGATCGATGCCCCCTCCGGCGGAGCTCCGGAACAGGCCCCAAGATGGGATCTCGTGGATACAGAAAGTTACGGCGGTGGAATTAGGGTTTTGGCTCTGTATCTGATCGTTTGGGGTACGTAGGTATATATAGGAGGAAGAAGTACGTCGGTGGAGCAACAGGGGGGCCACGAGGGTGGAGGGCGCGCCTAGGGGGTAGGCGCGCCCCCTACCTCATGGCCTCCCTGTTGGTTGCTTGACGTAGGGTCCAAGTCTCATAGATCATGTTCGGTGAGAAAATCACGTTCCCCAAGGTTTCATTCCGTTTGGACTCCGTTTGATATTCCTTTTCCTCGAAACCCTAAAATAGGCAAAAAACAGCAATTCTGGGCTGGGCCTCCGGTTAATAGGTTAGTCCCAAAAATAATATAAAAGTGGATAATAAAGCCCAATAATGTCCAAAATAGTAGATAATATAGCATGGAGCAATCAAAAATTATAGATACCTTGGAGACGTATCAGTCCCGAACTATGCGTCTAAGGATTGATGGTAACATGAGGCCAGGGACACAATGTTTTACCCAGGTTTGGGCCCTCTTGATGGAGGTAATACCCTACGTCCTGCTTGATTGACTTTGATGAGTATAGGGGTTACAAGAGTTGATCTACCACGAGATCATAATTGCTAAACCCTAATTGTCTAGCCTATATGATTATGATTGCCTCTACGGACTAAACCCTCTGGTTTATATTGATACCGGAGGGGGCTAGGGTTGTACAGGGTCGGTTTACAGAGAAAGGAATATTCACATCCGCACGCTAAGCTTGCCTTCCATGCTAAGGAGAGTCCCATCCGGACATGGGAGGAAGTCTCCTATCTTGTATCTCCATGGCGCATTAGTCCGGCCCACGTCACATAGCCCGGACATCCGAGGACCCCTTAGTCCAGGACTCCCTCAGTAGCCCCTGAACCAGGCTTCAATGACGATGTTTCCAGCGTGCAGATTGTCTTCGGCATTGCAAGGCGGGTTCCTCCTCCGAATACTTCAAAGTAGCCCTTGAACAGAGAACGTGCCCGGCTCTGTGAAACAGATATCACATACAACCACAACAGGATATAATATTTAATAGGTCCCATCTACTGACGGCATTCGAGGCAAGACGTTATGTCCCCTGCCCGGTAATTATTTCGAACCGTCTTGCAACCTCTCGCTCCACATTACGAGACAAGGTCTTTATTGGCACATCTTGCCAAAGCAGAGATCATGCTCGCTTATCACGGGATTCTTATCAATATGGACGTGGGTAATCCAACCGTGTCATTTGCATGATCCCTTGGGAATAGGCGAGCTTTAAGGCCCATGAGGAGGCGTTCGATATTCATCGCCTTTATAAAGGGATACAAACCCACCTTTCTCCCCCACGCCTACCTCTTCCTCAGCTTTTCCAGCCCCCGAGCTCCAGCGCCCAGGTCTCGATTTCTTTCATTGTTACTAAGCCTTCTAGTAATGTCCGAATCTAGCTCCCCAGGCAGGTGGACGACCTCCTCGGTCATCGAGGAAAATATCACGAAGCTCCGGGAGGCGAGGTACCTGACTGCGGAAATCCCCCACAGGCTTCCTGTAGAGGGGCAAGTTATCCCCACACCAATACCTGGCGAGAGGGTTATGTTCATCTCTCACTTCCTCCGCGGGCTAGGGTTCGCTCTCCACCCCTTTGTTCGCGGCCTTATGTTCTATTATGGGCTAGATTTTCACGACCTAGCCCCGGACTCCTTTCTCCACATCTCATCATTCATCATTATGTGTGAAGCTTTTCTCCGCATCCCCCCACACTTCGGCCTATGGCTCAAGACCTTCAACGTGAAGCCGAAGATAGTTGATGGGGAGCAGGCGGAGTGCGGCGGTGCTATGGTGAGCAAGCTCGCCAATTCTGTCCGGCCGAGGGCACCTTCCCGGAAGCCCCCAACTTATGGCAGCGGGAGTGGTTTTACATCACCAAACCTCACGGTACCAAATGGGCAGCCACGCCGGCGTTCTGATCTGCCCCTTCATTGCAACTCGCGTCGTGGATTAATAAGGGGCTTGACTGGGGATCAGCTGATGAAGTGCAGACGCTGCAAAGCCGTATCCAGAGCATCCTCGAAAAGGACACCGGCCTCATTAACGTGATCCAGGTGATACTAGTTCACCAGGTTCTCCCGTGTCAGCGACGGCCTCTCCGCATGTGGGAGTTCAACCCAGATGGGTCGCGGACCCTTCAGCAATTCTTCAACACAACACATAGAGGGATGTGGAAACTATTCTTCAAGGCTCAAAAGCAGTGGCCGGACACATCCGAGGACAGCGGCCTCGACTGCAATCATCCGGATACCCCGGTAAGTACCCAACTCCTGAACGTAATTCGGTTAATTCTCCCATAGCGATGTACTGAGAAACCTATCTTCAACCAGGGCTGGATAAAGAAGGCAGAACGAATCAGGTGTTCGGCTCCACTTCTCGAAGACTCAGTTGATTCTGTGTTAATGAATATGCTGGCCCCGGCGCCGTATCAAATGTCGGCGAGGGAGGACAAGAAGAAGAGCAAGAGGGCTGAAGGTGGCCTCCGCTCTAAAGGCGTACTAGACACTATGTTCGGGGAGGCTGAAGCTCCCCCTTCTGAAAACGAAGACAAAGCGGAAGAAATGGATATCCCTTCCCCCTATGGGAAGAAAAGGACTTCCCCTAAAGGCTTGGAGGTGGAAGCACCTAAGAGAGGGAATATATCTCTGTCAGATGGTTCGGGTTCGGAGGACGATGTTGACGCATAGCTCCTTTTTAGGGACAAGCCCTTTGCCGAATCGTAAGTGAACAAGGATGCTCTAGACATATCCCGTTCTTTTTGGTTTTGCAAGGGTAACATATAAACCATATGTTCACAGTCCAACCCGTTATCTACCTCCACAGTCCTCCTCATCAGGGGACTTGCCTCCGGAGATGATGAAGAGCGAGATGCCTCCACAAGCTTCATCGCCCCTAAGGGAGGACTACTTCGAGGTGTCGTCCCGGAGGATCTCCCCTGACCATCCAGCAGCGCGGGGGACAGAGGAGACATCGCCCAAAGGTAATATTCCGACCTTCAAGGGTCCAGGGGAGGCGGCCCCGCGGGGACCAACAATACGGGCCCTGAACTATCCGGTTTACAGCCGGAGACGACTCTAGGGTCGAGTAAGCGTACCCTTTTGGAGGGAGTTTGCACTCCCGCAGCAGCCTTCGGGAATTCGAAGGTGCCGGATACACTGATGGGCACATTGCAAAGTGTGTCCATCGCAGAGGAACATCGTACCTTAATGGGTACGGTAGTTGAGAGGATTTTGTTCGCGAGAAGCGGATTGAACGAAGCCTTCATGAGCCTGCTGAGAGGCTTCAAAGTATGCAATATAATAACTGCTCTTTTCATGCAAAAAATGCACCTGTGTATAGATAGTATCCCCTGAGACTCTGGTCGGCTTCCACAGGGAAGCGATCGGAGGATCGAAAAGGATTTTCTCAGGTAGTAACATGATTAATTTGAAAACAGGCTGTTATGTCAAAGGCGACTGCCCAGGCCATGGAAGTTGCAGATTTAAAGAGGAAACTTGAATTATCTGATGAAGACATTACCCATATTAACAGGCGGCTCAACGAGGCACAAGGTATGTTTTGGGACCGCCCGCTTACGCATGTATAATAGTATTATCATGAAGCTGAAAACTATACAATGTGATATGCATGATTGTAGATGGTGCTACCGCGGTTGAGACCCTGCGAGCCGGTCCAAGGAGCAGGCCAGAGTGAGTAATGTGGCTGTCTAGAAGGCGGCTACTGATTTAAGGGCCGAACAGGCCACTCGGCGCTAGTGCGAGGAGAGAATATTTGTCATGGAGCGAGAGCTAAAGGATGCCACTGGTAAATGCAAATCACTCCAGGAGGATAACAAAGACAAGGCCGTCGAACTCGACAAGGCCTTATGAGAGGCGAGAGAATCACGGTCCGAGTCTAGAGCGGCTCGGGAGGAGATCCGGCAAGCTGGGGAGATAGCGGCTGGTAAGCCCTTTCTATTATAGACTAAATTCGGCGACCCGGAGTATGCTCTGCTTAATCAATTGTGGAGTTCTCCAGGAACGTTCTTGAACCTGCCGATGAGTGTCTCCGACGCGGCGCAGTTCTTCCAAGCACGGGAAGGACGTTCTGCGGAGAAGCTTTTCTGGTCACAATTCAACGTGCCACGGCGTCAGGCGTTGCTGAACAAACAGATGGCACAGTGGGCCGAGCTCCACAAGATGTCTGGAGCTGCCATGAAGGACATCATGGTCCGGCTATGGCCGGCTAAACCCATTCTGAGCAGCTATTTCGGTTTGGTACAGCGACTTGTCGATGCAGTGCCGCGTATCGACGCCGTTAAGCGGTCGGCGTGTATAAAAGGTGCTCGGATGGCCTTCGACCACGTCAAAATGTACTGGGCAAAGATGAAGGCTACCGATGTTGCGGCTAAGGGCCCGCCCGGCGGCAAGGACCACCGCACGCCGGAGCATTATTTGGAGGACGTCCTAGAGGGCGCCCGCTTGATAGAGGGCCACTGCTCGAAGGACATTATGTTCGAATAGGTGCACTGGAATTGTGGGAACAATATTATGATACATTAAGGCCATGTTATATTCATACCTTTTTCTGAAAGTTTTTTCCTCTTGTGTGGCCGTTTTTATAGTCTGAAATTTTTCCAGTCGTCGGCTTCAGCCCCCTCGCAGATAATACGGGGGTGTTCGGATTAGCACCTGATCACTCTTGATCCAACATCTTAGTCCGTAACGGAGGTGTCAGTGCGGCGAACTAGGCAATCGGACTATAGGGCTTTAACACTTTCACTTAGCCGTAGGAGCTTTATGATGGGTCTACCATGTGGCCCCTGGTATGTACGCGGTGATCCGAATACGGTTGCGTTACATAGGTGACTGGGAAACAGTCCTTCGTGTAATACAGAAAAATCGCTAATGATTGTAATGAGCCGCTGAGTGGCTGACCAGCTCTCGTCGCATGATGACAGTCAGTTTTCGGCTTTCTCTACTAAGGTGCTTAACCGGACGAACTAGAAACACAATCGCAATAGTTCTCCCTTTACTACCCTAGGCGATCAGACGGAACGTAAGGTAGCAAGCACAGGAGCCGGGCAACCCAAATATTGACCAAAGGCATGATTCAGAGCCGATGCATATAATGTCAAACTCGGGACGCTGAATTGTGCTGAAAAGCTATTCAGACTTTTGTTTGACAACACATATGTTGCCTTATAGAGCCCCTGGCAGTTTTATGCCGAGGTGTGTACGTGAAACCACATAACAGACGGAATAAAAATGATACCGAATAAGAATTTTGGTTCACTGAAATCTGATTGATACGTCAAAACCTAATCTTACAGAAGGTACCAGAATCACCAAGGCCATTTTACATGCCGGGGGTCTAGGGCGAAGGGAAAAGCTCTATATAGGTCCTTGAGCGAAGTTGTGGTCTTCCTACCACACGCCTGCACCGCTTTTCGCCCAAATAATAAAGATTTCTTTAAAGGGATGGTCTTCAGCCATGTATACAGAACCGGGCTCGGAAAGAGTCCTCATGGGTCCAAAGAATGAGTAGGTGTTGATTCACCTGTGGTAAAAAAGGAAGGATGGTTAAAGAAAGGGCAAGGCTGTATAAGGTCGAACCTTTGTATAAGCATGTCCGTATATTGCCTCTGTCGATGCCAAGGGTATTTTGAGTGCATAATTGTGCACACGTGGTACGAATTCCGCTGATGTACATGGCGGTCGACGGAGGCTAGGCTGCTAATCCAGCCCTGAAGTTGCCGGACTGCTGGTATGTAGGACTGATTGGTCCTGCGTGGGGGAGTCCGATGGCCTGAGGGGGCTGTGCGGCTTGATAGGGCCGCTATGTTCTTCGGCCGCAATGGCCGCTATATGCTCCTTAGTGCGGAGGGAGCGCTCACTGTTTCCATTGATTGTAATGACGCCACATGGACCGGGCATCTTGAGCTTCAAATAGGCATAATGCGGGACCGCATTGAAGAGGGTAAAAGCAGTTCGTTCGAGCAGTGCGTGATAGCTGCTGCGGAAGGGGACAATGTTGAAGATCAAGTCTTCGCTTCGGAAGTTGTCCGGTGAGCCGAAGACTACTCCCAGCATGATTGAGCCCGTACAGCGGGCCTCTTTTCCAGGTATTACTCCTTTGAAGGTAGTTCTAGTGGGTTTGATTCTTGACGGATCAATACCCATTTTTTGGGCAGTGTCATGATAAAGTAGATTGAGACTGATGCCGCCGTCCATGAGGACTCGCGTGAGATGGAATCCGCTGATGATTGGATCGAGGACCAAGGCTGCCGAACCTCCGTGACGGATAATGGTCGGGTGGTCCTTTCGATCGAAGGTGATCGGACAAGCCGTCCATGGGTTAAATTTGGGGGCGACCGGCTGCCTGGCGTAGCCGTCCCGTAGTGCGCGTTTGTGCTCCCTCCTAGGGGTATGTGTGACATATATCATGTTCACTGTTTTTACTTCGGGGGGAAATTGCTTCCGTCCCCCTGTGTTCGGCTGACGAAGCTCCTGGTCATCGTCATCACTTGGCGACCCCTTTCCCTTGTGTTCAGAGTTAAGCTTTCCGGCTTGTTTGAAGACCCAACAATCTCTGTTGGTGTGATTGGCGAGTTTATTGGGGGTGCCATGAATCTGGCAAGGCCGATCAAGTATTCTATCTAGACTGGATGGGCCATCTCTGTTTGCCTTGAATGACTTTTTCCGTTGACCGGGTTTGGAGCCGCTGAATCCGGCGTTAACCATTGTGTCTTGTGTTCCTTCATTGTTGTTTTGACACTTGTGCTTGTCGCATCGTGGCTTGCCATTGCCGTCCCTGGTTTCGGAGGTACCAGGGTCGCTGGTGCTATTGCTTCTGCGAGCAAGCCAGTTGTCTTCTCCCGCGCAAAAACGGGTCATAAGTGCGGTGAGGGCTGCCATGGACTTCTGCTTTTATTGGCCGAGGTGTCGGGCGAGCCACTCATCTCGGACGCTTTGTTTGAAGGCCATGAGGGCTTCTGTGTCCGGACACTCCACAATCTGGTTCTTTTTTATTAGGAACCTTGATTCCCCGGGTTGCTGGATTATGTGGCTAAGGTCATTGGCATCTGGGGGCCGAACATAGGTACCTTGGAAGTTGTCTCTGAATGCATCCTACAGGTCCTCCCAACTACCAATAGAATTTTCTGGTAGGCTGTCCAGCCAGTGCCGTGCTGGGCCCTTAAGTTTGAGGAGGAGGTATTTAATGGCGTGTAGATGGTCACCGCGAGCCATGTGGATGTGGAGAAGAAAGTCTTCAATCCATACTGCGGGATCTGTTGTGCTGTCATATGATTCGATATTCATGGGTTTAAACCCTTCTGGGAATTCATGTTCCATTACTTCGTCAGTGAAGCAGAGGGGGTGTGCGGCGCCTCTATAGCGGGCCAAGTCGTGACGCATCTCGGATGTAGTCCGTCTGCGGTTTTCAGCTCGGGGTGGTTATGCTTGTCGCGCCTGGCTAGATGGTCGTACTCGCACGTCGAGGCGCGCCCCCACGATCCGTAGATTGATCTGATCTGACCTGCTCTATTTTCCAAGTCCCGCCGTAGATCGTAAGTATGTCCCCGAGCTGTTGTATCTCTACTTTTTTGGCGAGGTAGTGCGGGATGGTGTTCGGCTTGAGTTGTCATTTTGTCACGGCCACATGGTGGCCGGTCGTCTGCATCACGTGCTGATGGTATGGGCTCCAGCGCGTCGTCGTCGAATTGGGGTAGCAGCTTGCGCTTCGGATAACTCTTGGTTGGCGCTCGAGGCCATATTCCTCGGCTGCTAGGACGTTAGTCCATCTGTCATTGAGAAAATCTTGGTCAGCTTGGAGCTGCTGCTGCTTCTTTTTCAGGCTCCTTGTTGTGGCTATTAGCCGGCGCCTAAAGCATTCTTGCTCGAGGGGTTCCTCAGGCATGATAAAGTCTTCGTCACCGAGGCTCACCTCCTCCTCGGAGAGTGGAATATAATTACTATCCTCCGAGTCATAGCCTAGTCATCAGGGCTAATTTGTCCATCTTCCCGATCATCCTGTTCGGAGGTTGGCTCGACGGGGTCTTCTTGGTCTTCGGCGTCATCCGGAGTGTTGTTCTCTCCGGTGCCGGTATTGCTGTCTTTTTTACGGCGTGATTTAGAGCGGCGTTGCTGACGTCGGTGCTTTGGTTGAGTCTCAGGAGGTATATCCTCAACATGATTTTCCTCGTTATCGTCGTTACCCTCTTTGGGTGTATCCACCATATACACGTCATACGAAGATGTGGCCGTCCATCGTCCGGTAAACAGCGTGTTCTGGGCCTGCTATTCTCCGGCATCGTCGTCCACACCGTCGATGTCTTCGGAGCCGTAATCGAGCATGTCGGTTAAGTCCTCGACAGTGGCTATGAAGTGGGTGGTGGCTGGGATGTAAAATTCCCCGCTCTCAGCCCCTAGTCCGGGCTGGGCGTGGTTCGGACGTTGCTCCTCTATAATGACGAGGGATCACATTAAGTCCAGAGCCTTGCTTAAAGGCGAGGTTCAGTCAGGGAGTAGAGAGTTCGTGGAGTGCGGCGAGAAGAGAACTCTTTGGTCGAGTTCACATGATGATGACTCCAAGGGTTCGGGGCCAGTGTTCGGAGAGGAGTCCGGCTTCCTGATGATTCCCGGTGATACTGCTCCCTCTGGCTCTCCCGTACTAGGCTTAATAGCCGCAGATAGTCCGACGGGCTCGGGAATCCCGCGGACCTGGAGACACGCTCCGGATTTAAGGCCAGAGGGGTCGCGAACCCTTGGAAGATCAAGTCTCCTCGGATATCAGCGAGATAATCTAGATTTCCAAAATTAATCTGGTGACCTGGGGCATAGCTGTCGATCTGCTCTAGATGGCCAAGCGAGTTGGCCCGCAGTGCGAAGCCGCCGAAAACAAAGATCTAGCCGGGGAGAAGGACCTCCCTCAGGGCAGCTTTGTTGTAGATGATTGATGGAGCCATCGAACCTTCTAGCGACGACACAACGGAACTCTCAATGAAAGCACCAATGTCGGTGTCAAAACTGGCAGGTCTCGGATAGGGGGTCCCGAACTTTGCGTCTAAGGATTGATGGTAAGAGGAGACCAGGGACACAATGTTTTACCCAGGTTCGGGCCCTCTTGATGGAGGTAATACCCTACGTCCCGCTTGATTGACTTTGATGAGTATAGGGGTTACAAGAGTTTATCTACCATGAGATCGTAATGGCTAAACCCTAATTGTCTAGCCTATATGATTATGATTGCCTCTACGGACTAAACCCTTTGGTTTATATAGATACCGGAGGGGGCTAGGGTTGTACAGAGTCGGTTTACAGAGAAAGGAATATTCACATCCGCACGCTAAGCTTGCCTTCCACGCTAAGGAGAGTCCCATCCGGACACGGGAGGAAGTCTTCTGTCTTGTATCTCCATGGCCCATTAGTCTGGCCCACGTCACATAGCCCGGACACCCGAGGACCCGTTGAAAGGATCGATATGGTTGACTAGAGGGGGGGTGAATAGGCAACTACCAATTTTTAGCTTTTTCTTTACCAAATTAAACTTTGCATCAAATTAGGTTGTCTAGATGTGCAACTAGGTTAGCAACCTATATGATGCAATAACAACAAGCATACAAGCAAGCAAGGGTAGAAACACTAAAGAGCTTGCACAAGTAAAGGTAAGAGATAACCAAGAGTGGATCCAGTGAAGACGAGGATGTGTTACCGAAGTTCCTTCCTTTTGAGGGGAAGTACGTCTCCGTTGGAGCGGTGTGGAGGCACAATGCTCCCCAAGAAGCCACTAGGGCCACCGTATTCTCCTCACGCCCTCACACAATGCAAGATGCCGTGATTCCACTATTGGTGCCCTTGAAGGTGGCGACCGAACCTTTACAAACAAGGTTGGGGCAATCTCCACAACTTAATCGGAGGCTCCCAACAAGACCATGAAGCTTCACCACAATGGAATATGGCTCCGAGGTGACCTCAACCGTCTAGGGTGCTCAAACACCCAAGAGTAACAAGATCCGCTAGGGATGAGTGGGGGAATCGAAAATCCCTTGGTGGAAGTGTAGATCGGAGCCTTCTCAACCACTCCCGAGCAAATCAACAAATTTGATTGGCTAGAGAGATAGATCGGGCAAAAATGAAGCTTGGAGTATTTAATGGAGCTTGAGCAATAAATGGAGCTTGGGGGAGTAAGAGGTAGGTGAGAAGGAAGAAGGGGACTCCCTTTTATAGTGGGGGCAACAATCCTGTTGCCCCCCACCAACCAGCCCCGCACAGGGCGGTACTACCACTGAGAGGGGGCGGTACTACCGCCAGGACAATGGTACTGCCGCGCCAGCCAGCGGTACTGCCGCGCTGAGGAGACTAGTAGGGAACGAACCCAAATGCGGTACTACCGCGGTGGTAGGGCGGTACTACCGCTCCTGGAACGGTACTACTGCCACTACAATCGTGACTAGTGCCGCAAAACCTGACACGAGAAAAAGACCTCTCGAATCTTGGCGGTAGGAACCAGACTGCCCAGCGGTACTACGGCAGTGGGGTCAAGGGCGGTAGTACCGCTGTGGAGCGGTACTGCCGCTTGTGACCCTTCGGCCGTAGTACCGCAGGCAGTGCGGTACTACCGCTGGGGCACGCGCGCGAGAGAGAGAAGAAATCTCTCGAAGAAGCTGAGGACAAGGCGGAGGTGCCAGGCCCCCAGCGGTACTACTGCTGTGGAGCCACGGGCGGTACTACCGCTATGGAGCGGTACTACCGCTTGTGGCTTCTCAGTGGTACTACCGCTGGGTGCGCGGTACTACCGCTTTGACCCAGACAGGACAAGGAAGAGAGAGGAGAGATCTCTTCAATGGAAAGGAAATGCTCGGAGGGTGAGAAGCTGATGTGTGCGTGATGATTCCACCCATGCAAAACCCCAGCGGACCCCCTCTTGATAGTACGGTGCCCTCTACGCAAATAGTCCACCAAGAAAGAAACGAAAGATCTACACCATCTTCTAATACACTCCGAGGGGAAGAAGGCGTCTCGTGCCAGGGGAGAATCTGTGAATTATTCAAAGCACAAGATTAGTCTGCAAACATGTTGTCATCAATCACCAAAACTACCTTGAGAGAGATATGCCGTAACAATCTCCCCCTTTTTGGTGGACTGATGACAACTAGGGATTTGCGCAAGGAAAAGAAATAAAACGAAGAAAGCTAAGAACTACAAAATATAAACGGGCTCCCCCAGAATGTGTGCACCAAGAGATGGCACGACACACACATTCGGATCAACACTCCCCCTATATTTTATAGTCCAACAATACTAAGCACGAGATATATGAGAGAAGTGAATAAACAAGACAAGCATGCATCTCACAATAAACTACAGTACTCTGAAATGACATCTCTACTCCTAATGTCTCAGTCCGTAGGTCGTTCGTTCGTTTCGTTCGCTTCCACCCTTCCACCGATCGATACATGCCCCCACCACGCGATCTCCCTCCCACCGATTTTCTTCCTCCCTACGAAAACCAAGACCGGTTTTAATTCCACGCCCAGAAAAACCAAACCAACCCTTCCATTCCTCCATTGATCACACCTTTCCATATAACACACCAATCATTCCGTCCTTCCCTTCCATATACGACAACAATCAAATCATATCGATTATTTCTGTCACAAAAAGCTTCCATAAATCTCTACTCCTAATGTCTCAGTCCGTAGGTCGTTCGTTCATTTTGTTCGCTTCCACCCTTCCATCGATTGATACATGCCCCCACCACGCGATCTCCCTCCCACCGATTTTCTTCCTCCCTACGAAAACCAAGACCGGTTTTAATTCCATGCCCAGAAAAACCAAACCAACTCTTCCATTCTTCCATCGATCACACCTTTCCATATAACACACCAATCATTCCATCCTTCCCTTCCATATACGACAACAATCAAATCATATCGATTATTTCCGTCACAAAAAGCTTCCATAAACAACAACAACAACAATCTAATCATATCGAATATTTCGCTCTTTCCATACACAACAAATATCGATCGATTATCTCTACTCCTAATGGGAGAGTCTGCTGTCGTTTGGTTTGGTTCGTTTCGCATCAATCGGATGACGTTGCTAGCCCCACCCTACGTGGTTGGTTTCCTTTGGTACACCCACCACTGTGGAAGGTCCTTCCCATTCCTTTTCTAAACTTTGCTTACAAAAATCTTAATTTTCCTTGCCTAAGCCCACACATTGCCAGACCACAAAACTGTCTACAATCTCCTTTGGTCTCATCCTGATCGTGACCTTCTCTTCAGATCGATTTCTTCCTCGACCTCACGACGGCCAGGACTAGCCCATGGGCGTCGCAGCCTGGCGTGTGAGGAACGATGCGGCCTGGGTGCGCCTCGGAAAAACCAGACGGACACTCGACGTCCCCCCTCGACGTTGACCTCTCCCTGCTCCTCTTCTCCGCAGCCGAGAAGGTCGTGGCCTGCATAGAGCATCCAGCTATAGTGAGGCTGGCGGCGGCCGAATTGTCACCATGGGCAAAGAGGTAGGTGGCTGGATCCCGAGATGGAGGCATGGACATGGTTGAGCGGTAGCAAGGGCAGCTTCTTCAACATGATCTGATCTACAATCACAAGGCAACACAATCGATCCATTGATCCATGTTTCTCTGAGCTCCTGCTCAACTATGAAAACCATGTTTCTTTGTGCTTGCTTGCTGATGTGTGTGTGTCACTACGTTGCTCACGTCCTCCCGCAAGGCACCAGCATCCGGTCGGTGTGCTCTCCAGGATGCTGCAGTCGAAGGGGTGAGCAGGAGCTATGGATGCTAGCAAACAAGGTTGTGCAGACGGCAATGCATGTGAGGGCTCGCAACCTTATCCCCATCCCAATTTCTGACTAAAAAACTATAGATTAGATTATATGACATGCATTAGTTGCTTACCTTTGTAGCTGGCATGCACATACAACATCGTTTTCTGATAATTAACCATATTTTTTGAGTGATCCAGTTCAAACTTATATCATACTGCTAATTACTAGCTTATATTGATAGAATGCAGACTATTGGACATACTTTTCATACCATTACCATCGGACTGTATTCTGAATCATCCATTATCGTTGTGATTTTGTAATTATCCTGAAACAAAATACTGTACTGTACAAAATCACAAACAGAGATTCTATTTTTGCGAGGTGCTATATGTTTTCTTCTCACAAACAGTGCTTTCATTGGTCCGTTATTATACATTTTTCTTTCCAGCAACGGGAGTATAGTACTCTAATCACAAACAATCACCTACTATGCTAAAATTTCTGTTCTCATCGGAAGTATATATACTTATGATGTCGTTGCATTTTGCAAGTGTTATATGAAGTAGGTTTTTTTGTAGAGTCAATGGTAGAAAGATCTACACAACAAACATTATTTTCTCAAAATTGCCATTTATCTTCATATTGAAAAGTGATGTGTGTGTTTAAGATGTCATTTTATTTTAGATGTTGAGTTGTTAAAAAAGCTTGCCAACATGCGATAACTTGGGATGAACCCAAATCTTTATTTTTCTTATAATATGAATTATCCTCCCATATAGAAAATTCTATTTGGAGCAAACTTATCTTTAATGTAGATGTACATCAACAATTAATTAAGTCCCGTCATATTGCATGTTTATTGTGCGGAATGTGTGTCCCAATCTTGACAGAAGCTATAAAGAGATTATCTTGAAGATTGATTGCATAGAGGATGAGATATTGCCCCGAATTCTCATTTCTAGTCACAAACTTAGTACTCCCTATGATCAATATTACTTGTCGCTCAAATAGACGTATCTAAATGTATTACAGTGCTAAAATACATCCGTTAGAGTGACAAGTAATACATCCGTTTGAGCGATAAGTAATATGGATCGGAGGGAGTCCATTTTCATTATCGTTATTCGGAATATGTATAAGCCATTAATATTCTAAGGGGATGTACAACCGGAGAAGATTATCATAGTTGAATAAGAAACTCAATAGTGTCGTGCAAGTTGGAGGCGGGGGGAAATGAGATAAGAGCCTGGTGGGAGGAAGGAAGTCGAGTGTCGCGTGGTGGCTGGGACGAGGAAGTGGGGTAGAAAGACGATGAGGAGATGCGTTTACCTATCAGATCAAAACCATGAGATATCATCCCATGCGAATAGCCTTTGACTCCATATCACGTGAAATTTCTTTGTATATATATTTTGTTAGTCCGTGGCAACGCACGGACACTTAGCTAGTAAGTAATAAGGTAGCGATAGGGAGCATATGTCTCACACCATATGTCTAGAACTTAGGTCTCACACCAAACCAAACGAAAGAAGAACACCGAGAGAACACACAAGAAACCACAAGACTCAAAGCACGACACAAGAAGCAAATCACTACGCTCTCTCCCCCTTTGGCAGCGAGACACCAAAAAGGGCATAGAGTGACACTACGACTCCAGGTGATGGGAGGAGAAAGATCTCGAACATCACATCTCTGCATCTTCATCGTGGGTCGAAAACTGCTCGGCATCGGAGTTGGTCCAGTGGCAATTCTGATGAATCCAGTCCTCCTCTTCAGTGATCTGACCCTCAGACCCACTGGCAACTGTTGCTCCCATCTGACGCATGAGCTCCTTGTGGCACGTCCTGGCATGCTTCTCCGCCACATGAGTCATGTACTGACCATGAGACTCCATGCAGAAAAGCTTCTTCATCTTGCGCTTAAGCTTCTGTGCCCACGACGGTTCTGCACTATAGGAGCCAAAGTCCTCCTCATGAGCATCAGTAGCAGCCTCACCCTCGGTCCCCATGGCAGCAGCAGCAGCAGCAGACGGACCCCCTGTGGCAGCAGTAGTAGATGGACCCCCTGTGTGAGGCGCTGCCCAGTTGTCCTTCTTCCTTAGACGCTTGATCTCATGCGAAACCAAGTCTCTAGTCTCTAGCAACACTCTAGGATAAGTTTGTGCCCAGGCCCTCTCAATGAGCCTCATGATGAATGGACCATAGATAGGACACTTGCGCTCAGACACGGCAGATAGAAGTTCAGACCACATGACATGAGAGATATCCAGGCTCTCTCCAATGCTTGCTTCCTTCTCATGCTGACAGAAAAGGAGCATGTCCACGAGGTAAGAGTGGACCATATCCAGGTTCCCAATCCGAGGGAAGAGAGTCTCACGAAATATGCGATGAAGAATGTCCAGATACGGAGACACCTCATAGGTCTTCTTCTCAGTTACTGGGTGAACTTTCATAGTGCAGTAGGGCCAAAGGGCTTGCTTATGGGTGGACGTAGCATTGCGGTGAGGGCGGAAACCGACAGGAGTCTCAAGCCCGGTATCCACCACATCAAGTAACTCCATGAAAGCCTTCCACTTGATAGAAAGCAGCTTGCCATTGGTCATCCATGTCAGAGTCCTGTCGACATCCGTCCCAAGATGGACGGTGGCATAGAATTGAGCAACCAAATCCGCATCGAAATCCTTGTTGAATTGCATGATCCTGAGAATGTTCAGCTGAGTGCACATCTGAAGAGCTTCGCCAAAGTACTCCGGGTCCTTCTCCATAGCATCAGTGTCAATGGAGCGAACATCAACAAAAAGATTCTTCTTTGCCTTGATCACATCAAAGTAGATGGCAAACTGAAAACGGTTCCAGAACGGGCGGTTGACCAAAGTGGGTTCTTGGTCCACCGCATAGGGGTTGCAGCGACACTTCGCCCAAAACTCCTTGTTGGTCATCTCAGTCACAGTCTTCCCTTTTGGCTTGTTGGCGGCTCGCTTCGATTGCTGAGGAGGTGGAGGAACGCTTGCAGATGCACTTGCTGGAGGCGGTTGGGTGCTCGAGGAACCACCGGCTGGCTCTGAGGTGCGATAGCGTTTTGATGTGGCACACCCGGGGTTGATACGGCGACCTTGCTACTCTGAAAGGTCATCACCTGGAGCCAAACACAAGAACATGCAAAACAATCAGAAAAAACGAGCATAAGCCAACAAACTGAACAAAAAGATCAAGGTAAGGCAGGAAAATGATGGAAATTGGCATTCAGCGGTAGTACCGTGACCTGCCCGCGGTAGTACCGCCCCAAGCGGTAGTACCGCCCCAAAGGGAGCGGTAGTACCGCTCTAGGTCAAGCGGTAGTACCGCTCCAAAGAGAGCGGTAGTACTGCTTGAGGCGGAGAAACAGCAGTTTCTTAGCACGAGGCGGTGAAATAGCGGGTTCCTACTATCGCGGTCAGATCCAGCACTACCGGCCTACCAAATTCAAAAATAATCCTACCAAACTCTAATCAAGATAGTCTAGTTGCCTTCTCCAACCAACTCAAGCCTAGATTTAGCCAAAAATCTAGAGATGCAACCACCATTGCCCCTAAGAAACAAGAACTGAAAAAGAGACAAAACAAAAGAAGGAACGGGGGCAATACCGGCATCCATGGCAAGAGGACGAGGTTGTAACGCCCTCGATGCGGCTATATCTCCCACGTGTCGAAGCACGACTTAGAGGCATAACCGCATTGAAAGCAATGTCGCAAGTGAGGTAATCTTCACACAACCCATGTAATACATAAGGGAAAAGATACATAGTTGGCTTACAATCGCCACTTCACACAAATACAAGAATAAAGCATTACATCATCCAGATACAATCAGGGCCCGACTACGGAGCCAAAATAAAAGAAGACTACCCCAAATGCTACACAGATCCCCGATCGACCCCAACTGGGCTCCACTACTGATCAACTAGAACGAAACAACACAAAGGACAAGATCTTCATCGAGCTCCCCCTGAGCTTGGTTGCGTCACCTGCACGGACTCATCGGCACCTGCAAGCTGGTTTTGGAAGTATCTGTGAGTCACGGGGACTCAGCAATCTCACACCCTCGCGATCAAGACTATTTAAGCTTATAGGAATGGTAAAAGGTATGATGTGGAGCTACAGCAAGCGACTAGCATATATGGTGGCTAACATACGCAAATGAGAGCGAGAAGAGAAGGCGAAGCACGGTCGAGAAACTATGATCAAGAAGTGATCCTAGAACAACCTACGTCAAGCATAACTCCAACACCGTGTTCACTTCCCGGACTCCGCCAAGAAGAGACCATCACGGTAACACACGTGGTTGATGTATTTTAATTAAGGTCAACTTCAGGTTTTCTACAACCGGACATTAACAAATTCCCATCTGCCCATAACCGCGGGCACGGCTTTCGAAAGTTCAAATCTCTGCAGGGGTGTCCCAACTTAGCCCATCACAAGCTCTCACGGTCAACGAAGGATATTCCTTCTAGCGGGAAGACCCGATCAGACTCGGAATCCCGGTTACAAGACATTTCGATAGGTAAAACAAGACCAGCAAGACCGCCCGATGCGCCGACATCCTGATAGGAGCTGCACATATCTCGTTCTCAGGGCAACACCGGATGAACACTACATACAGCTAAAACCAGCCCTCAAGTTTCCCCGAGGTGGCGCCGCAAGTGGCTCTAGTTTGGACCAACACTTAGACAAGCACTAGCCCGGGGGGTTAAAATAAAGATGACCCTCGGGATGCGCGACTCCCAAGGGAAAAAGGCTAGGTGGCGAATGGTAAAACCAAGGTTGGGCCTTGCTGGAGGAGTTTTATTCAAAGCGAACTGTCAAGGGGTTCCCATTATAACCCAACCACGTAAGGAACGCAAAATCCGGGAACATAACACCGATATGACGGAAACTAGGGCGGCAAGAGTGTAACAAACACCAGGCATAAGGCCGAGCCTTCCACCCTTTACCAAGTATATAGATGCATTAATTAAATAAGAGATATTGTGATATCCCAACAAGTAAACATATTCCAACAAGGAACAACATCTCCATGTTCCAACAAGGAACAAACTTCAATCTTCACCTGCAACTAACAACGCTATAAGAGGGGCTGAGCAAAGCGATAACATAGCCAAACAACGGTTTGCTAGGACAAGGTGGGTTAGAGGCTTGGTTCAACAATATGGGTGGCATGATAAGCAAGTGGTAGGCATCATAGCATAGGCATAGAAAAAGAGCGAGCAACTAGCAAGCAAAGATAGAAGTGATTTCGAGGGTATGGTCATCTTGCCTGAAATCCCGCAAGGAAAAAGAACGAGTCCATGAAGAAGACAAACAGACGTAGTCGAACGAATCCTCACAAACGCGACGTTATCGGAACTAACCCGAAGAAGTAACACCGGAAAGAAGCAAACAACATAGTAAACAACCAACACATCAACATGGCATGATGCACAACCAAGTATGATGCATGTCCGGTTTAATTATGCATGGCATGGCAAAGTGCACAAACAACACTACCAATTAAGTGGAGCTCAATATGCAACGAGTTGCATATTGAAGAAAACACCACATGACTTATTTAGTTCTCTCTCGTTTATGTACTCAACAATATTAAATGTTGTTAAACATGGCAAGAGGTGAAACATGAGTAAAATACACAGTTAGGCATTTTAAATGACGCCGGAAATATCAAACAACAATTCCGGTAAATCCTCATGTGCATTTAGCAATTTAAATGCAACAACAATTAAAAAAAATAATTGTTGTTATCATGATGTGGATGACATGGACAAGTTTATGCAATTTTTATTAAAGTTGACAAGAGCAATATGAAGCATTTGGTCGTCATGGTGGAACAAAAAGGGTGCCACGACAACTACAATGGAAAAGGTGCCACGGCAACATTCCGGGTGATCCCACAACTCATTGGGATGTCGGTGCAAGAGAAAATGTGGATGAACGGATCATGCGAGGATGGTGGGGTGATCCCGGATACCGGGTTTCCCATGGGTCGACGGCATGGCAACCGAGGAGGAATGTGCAATGACAATTCGGACACGGTTCGAACAAGAGCATCTTAAACATCGCAAGCATTCGTTCACGGACGTCGTCTCGAGGTTATACCTTCGAAGCATGCCTTTTCGGAACGGATCAAGTTCAATGCGGTGTAGGGGAAGTAGACGTTCTCGGGACGTTCGTAGTGGAAGTAGTGGGGTACACGACGACGCTAGAGGTACTCGCGGCGGTAGTGGTACACGTTTTCGTAGAAGGACTTGACGAATTCGAGTCACTTGAGGTCGACGGTAGTCGTTCACATCCATAGTCGCACAAGGTTCCGTAAATGTTCGGGGTCTCGGCGAGGAACTCGGCGTGTCGGTGCGATGTAGGGGTACAAGTCGAAGGTCGTCGTGGTACTTGACGCGTTCGAGGGTCGTTCATGTCATGGTACTTGGCAAAATCCTCGGAGAAGGTGCTTGCCGGTCCGGGTACGGTTCTTGGGTTCTTGGTGTCTCATCCTTGCTGATCCAAAACACACGCGAGACGGAAGGCCTCTGGTGGGCAGCAGCAAGGCAGGGACGGGAGGATCCGACCCAACGCGACCGGATCTAGCGATCTCCGGTGACGAACATAGCAGGGCGGCGACGTGATGCTTGACAGCAAGGACTTGAAGCGAGGAGGAGGCCATGGCAGGAGGTCGGCGACGTGGTGGAGCAAGGTAGGGGCTCCGGTCCACTTCTGTTGTTGATACCGGCACCGCAGACGAGGCAGGGAGACGGCGCGGCGCTCGCCGGAGATAGAGCCAACGGTGGAGGGCGGTCCTGGTGCGGGCACCTGTTGGAAATATGCCCTAGAGGCAATAATAAAAGTGTTATTATTATATTTCCTTGTTCATGATAATTGTCTTTTATTCATGCTATAACTGTATTATCCGGAAATCGTAATACACGTGTGAATACATAGACCACAATATGTCCCTAGTGAGCCTCTAGTTGACTAGCTCGTTGTGATCAATAGATAGTCATGGTTTCCTGGCTATGGACATTGGATGTCGTTGATAACGGGATCACATCATTAGGAGAATGATGTGATGGACAAGACCCAATCCTAAGACTAGCACAAAAGATCGTGTAGTTCGTTTGCTAGAGCTTTTCCAATGTCAAGTATCTTTTCCTTAGACCATGAGATTGTGCAACTCCTGGATACCGTAGGAGTGCTTTGGGTGTATCAAACGTCACAACGTAACTGGGTGACTATAAAGGTGCATTACAGGTATCTCCGAAAGTATCTGTTGGGTTGGCATGAATCGAGACTGGGATTTGTCACTCCGTGTAAACGGAGAGGTATCTCTGGGCCCACTCGGTAGGACATCATCATTTGCGCAAATGTGACCAAGGAGTTGATCACGGGATGATGTGTTACGGAACGAGTAAAGTGACTTGCCGGTAACGAGATTGAACAAGGTATCGGTATACCGATGATCGAATCTCGGGCAAGTAAAATACCGCTAGACAAAGGGAATTGAATACGGGATTGATAAAGTCCTTGACATCGTGGTTCATCCGATGAGATCATCGTGGAACATGTGGGAGCCATCATGGGTATCCAGATCCCGCTGTTGGTTATTGACCGGAGAACGTCTCGGTCATGTCTGCATGTCTCCCGAACCCGTAGGGTCTACACACTTAAGGTTCGATGACGCTAGGGTTATAAAGGAAGTTTGTATGTGGTTACCGAATGTTGTTCGGAGTCCCGGATGAGATCCCGGACGTCACGAGGAGTTCCGGAATGGTCCGGAGGTAAAGATTTATATATGGGAAGTCCTGTTTTGGTCACCGGAAAAGTTTCGGGCGATATCGGTATTGTACCGGGACCACCGGGAGGGTCCCGGGGGTCCACCAAGTGGGGCCACCTGCCCCAGAAGGCTGCGTGGGCCAAGTGTGGGAGGGGACCAGCCCCTAGGAGGGCTGGTGCGCCCCCCACAAGGAGTCCAAGGCGCAAGAGAGAGTGGGAGGGGGCAAACCCTAGTCCAGATGGGCCTTAAGGCCCATATTGGTGCGCCTCCCTCTCCTCTCCCCTCTTGGCCGCACCCCAAAACCCATCTAGGGCTGGCCGCCGCCCCTAGGGGGTGGGAACCCTAGAGGGTGCGCGGCCCCTCCCCTTCCCCTATATATATGAGGCCTAGGGCTGCCCATAACACATGAGTTCTCTTCCTCTTGGTGCAGCCCTGCCTCTCTCCCTACTCCTCCTCTCCCATGGTGCTTGGCGAAGCCCTGCGGGATTGCCACGCTCCTCCTCCACCACCACGCCGTTGTGCTGCTGCTGGATGGAGTCTTCCTCAACCTCTCCCTCTCTCCTTGCTGGATCAAGGCGTGGGAGACGTCACCGGGCTGTACGTGTGTTGAACGCGGAGGTGCCGTGCGTTCGGCACTTGATCATCGGTGATTTGAATCACGACGAGAACGACTCCATCAACCCCGTTCACTTGAACGCTTCCGCTTAGCGATCTACAAGGGTATGTAGATGCACTCTCCTTCTACTCGTAGCTGGTTTCTCCATAGATAGATCTTGGTGACACGTAGGAAAATTTTGAATTTCTGCTACGTTCCCCAACAGTGGCATCATGAGCTAGGTCTATTGCGTAGATTCTTTGCACGAGTAGAACACAAAGTAGTTGTGGGCGTTGATGTTGTTCAATATGCTTACCGTTACTAGTCCAATCTTGTTTCGACGGTATTGTGGGATGAAGCGGCCCGGACCGACCTTACACGTACTCTTACGTGAGACAGGTTCCACCGATTGACATGCACTTGGTGCATAAGGTGGCTAGCGGGTGCCAGTCTCTCCCACTTTAGTCGGAACGGATTCGATGAAAAGGGTCCTTATGAAGGGTAAATAGCAATTGGCATATCACGTTGTGGTCTTGCGTAGGTAAGAAACATTCTTGCTAGAAACCCATAGCAGCCACGTAAAACATGCAACAACAATTAGAGGACGTCTAACTTGTTTTTGCAGGGTATGCTATGTGATGTGATATGGCCAAAAGGATGTGATGAATGATATATGTGATGTATGAGATTGATCATGTTCTTGTAATAGGATTCACGACTTGCATGTCGATGAGTATGACAACCGGCAGGAGCCATAGGAGTTGTCTTTATTTATTGTATGACCTGCGTGTCATTGAAGAACGCCATGTAAACTACTTTACTTTATTGCTAAACGCGTTAGTCATAGAAGTAGAAGTAGTCGTTGGCGTGACAACTTCATGAAGACACGATGATGGAGATCATGATGATGGAGATCATGGTGTCATGCCGGTGACAATATGATCATGGAGCCCCGAAGATGAAGATCAAAGGAGCTATATGATATTGGCCATATCATGTCACTACTCTATTTGATTGCATGTGATGTTTATCATGTTTATGCATATTGTTTACTTAGGACGACGGTAGTAAATAAGATGATCCCTTACAAAATTTCAAGAAGTGTTCTCCCCTAACTGTGCACCGTTGCTACAGTTCGTCGCTTCTAAGCACCACGTGATGATCGGGTGTGATGGATTCTTACGTTCACATACAACGGGTGTAAGACAGTTTTACACAGCGAAAACACTTAGGGTTAACTTGACGAGCCTAGCATGTGCAGACATGGCCTCGGAACACGGAGACCAAAAGGTCGAGCATGAGTCGTATAGTAGATACGATCAACATGAAGATGTTCACCGATGATGACTAGTCCGTCTCACGTGATGATCGGACACGGCCTAGTTGACTCGGATCATGTGATCACTTAGATGACCAGAGGGATGTCTATCTGAGTGGGAGTTCATAAGATGAACTTAATTATCCTGAACATAGTCAAAAGACCTTTTGCAAATTATGTCGTAAGCTCACGCTTTAGTTCCACTGTTTAGATATGTTCCTAGAGAAAATATAGTTGAAAGTTGATAGTAGCGATTATGCGATCAGTAGAAAGCTTATGTCCTTAATGCACCGCTCAGTGTGCTGAACCCCAACGTCGTTTGTCGATGTTGCGAACATCGGACATACACGTTTTGATAACTACGTGATAGTTCAATTAAATGGTTTAAGTAGAGGCACCAAAGACGTTTTCGAAACGTCGCGGAACATATGAGATGTTTCGAGGGCTGAAATTGGGATTTCAGGCTCGTGCCCACGTCAAGAGGTATAAGACCTCCGACAATTTTCTTAGCCTACAAACTAAGGGAAAAAAGCTCAATCGTTGAGCTTGTGCTCAGATTGTCTGAGTGCAACAATCACTTGAATCGAGTGGGAGTTAATCTTCCAGATGAGATAGTGATGTTTCTCCAAAGTCATTGCCACCAAGCTGCAAGAGCTTCATGATGAACTATAACATATCAAGGATAGATATGATGATCCTTGAGGTATTCGCGATGTTTGACACCGCGAAAGTAGAAATCAAGAAGGAGCATCAATTGTTGATGGTTGGTGAAACCACTAGTTTCAAGAAGGGCAAGGGAACAAAGGGATACTTCATGAAACGGCAATTCAGCTGCTGCTCTAGTGAAGAGACCCAAGGTTGAACCCAAACCCGAGACTAAGTGCTTCTGTAATAAGGGGAACAGCCACTGGAGCAGAATTACCCTAGATACTTGGTAGATGAGAAGGCTGGCAAAGTCGATAGAAGTATATTGGATATACATTATGTTAATGTGTACTTTACTAGTACTCCTAGTAGCACCAGGGTATTAGATACCGGTTCGGTTGCTAAGTGTTAGTAACTCGAAATAAAAGCTACGGAATAAACGGAGACTAGCTAAAGATATGTGTTGGAAGTGTTTCCAAGTTTGATATGATCAAACATCGCACGCTCCCTCTACCATCAAGATTAGTATTAAACCTGAATGGTTTATTGAATCTCGATCGTAGTGATACACATTTTCATGCCAAAAGATATAAGATAGTAATGATAGTACCACTTACTTGTGGCACTGCCATGTAAGTCATAATGGTATAAAACACATGAAGAAGCTCCATGTTGATGGATCTTTGGACTCACTCGTTTTGAAAAGTTTGAGACATGCGAACCATGTCTATTGGTGTATATGCATGAAGAAACTCCATGCAAATGGACCATTTGGACTCACTTGATTTTGAATCACTTGAGATATGCAAATCATACCACATAGGCAAGATGACTGAAAAGCCTCGGTTTCAATAAGATGGAACAAGATAGCAACTTGTTGGAAGTAACACATTTTGATGTGTGCAGTCCAATAAGTGCTGAGGCATGCAGTGAATATCGTTATGTTCTTACTTCACAGATGATTCGAGTAGATGTTGAGAATATTTACTTGATGAAACACAAGTCTGAATTATTGAATGGTTCAAGTAATTTCAGAGTGAAGTAGAAGATCATTGTGACAAGAGGATAAAATGTCTATGATATGATCATAGAGATGCATATCTGAGTTACGAGTTTTGGCACACAATTAAGACATTGTGGAAATTGTTTCGCAATTAATACCGCCTGGAACACCATAGTGTGATGGTGTGTCCGAACATCATAGTTGCACCCTATTGGATATGGTGCGTACCATGATGTCTCTTATCGAATTACCACTATTGTCCATGGGTTAGGCATTAGAGACAACCACATTCACTTTAAATAGGGCACCACGTAATTCCGATGAGATGACACCGTATGAATTATGGTTTAGAGAAACCTAAGTTGTCGTTTCTTAAAAGTTTGGGGCTGCGACGCTTATATGAAAAAGTTTCAGGTTGATAAGCTCGAACCCAAAGCGGATAAAATGCATCTTCATAGGAAATCCAAAACAGTTGGGTATACCTCCTAATTCAGATCCGAAAGCAATAAGGATTGTTTCTAGAATCGGGTCCTTTCTCGAGGAAAAGTTTCTCTCGAAAGAATTGAGTGGGAGGATGGTGGAGACTTGATGAGGTTATTGAACCGTCTCTTCAACTAGTGTGTGACAGGGCACAGGGAGTTGTTCCTGTGGCACCTACACCAATTGAAGTGGAAGCTTATGATATTGATCATGAAACTTCGGATCAAGTCACTCCCAAACCTCGTAGGATGACAAGGATGCGTACTACTTCAGAGTGGTATGTAATCCTGTCTTGAAGGTCATGTTGCTAGACAACAATGAACCTACGAGCTATGGAGAAGCGATGGTGGGCCCGGATTCCGATAAATGGCTTGAGGCCATAAAATCCGAGAGAGGATCCATGTATGAAAACAAAGTGTAGACTTTGGCAGAATGGCTCGATGGTCATAAGGCTAATGAGTACAGATGGATTTCAAAAGGAAGACGGACAATGATGGTAAATGTCACCATTAAGAAAGCTCGACTTGTCGTTAAGATGTTTTCCGACAAGTTCAAGGAGTTGACTACGATGAGATTTTCTCACTCGTAGCGATGCTAAGAGTCTGTTGGAATTATATTAGCGATTACTGCATTATTTATAAAATCTTGCAGATAGGATGTCAAAACATTGTTTCCTCGACGATTTTAATGAGGAAAGGTTGTATGTGATACAACCGGGGGATTTTGTCAATCCTGAAAGATGCTAATAAGTATGCAAAGCTCCAGCAATCCTTCTAAGGACTGGAGTGAGCATCTCGGAGTTGGAATGTATGCTTTGATGATGATAAAAAAATTTGGGTTTGTACAAAGTTTATGAGAAACTTGTATTTCCAAAGAAGTGAGTGGGAGCACTATAGAATTTCTGATGAGTATATGTTGTTGACATATTGTTGATCAGAAATGACGTAGAATTTTTGGAAAGCATATAGGGTTATTTTGAAAGTGTTTTTCAATGGAAAGCCTGGATTAAGCTGCTTGAACATTGAGCATCAAGATCTATAAGGATAGATCAAAATGCTTAATAATACTTTCAAATGAGCACATACCTTGACATGATCTTGAAGGTGTTCAAGATGGACCAGTCAAAGAAGGAGTTCTTGCCTGAGTTGTAAGGTACGAAGTTAAGACTTAAAGCTCGACCACGGCAGAATAGAGAGAAAGGACGAAGGTCGTCCCCTATGCTTAAGACGTAGGCTCTTCAGTATGCTATGCTGTGTACCGCACCTGAAGTGTGCCTTGCCATGAGTCAGTCAAGGGGTACAAGAGTGATCCAAGAATGGCTCACAGGACAGCGGTCAAAGTTATCCTTAGTAACTAGTGGACTAAGGAATTTTCTCGATTATGGAGGTGGTAAAAGAGTTTTTCGTAAAGGTTACGACAATGCAAGCTTGACACCTATCTGGATAGCTCTGAGTAGAGAGACCGGATACATATAATGGAGCAATAATTTAGAATAGCTCCAAGTAGAACAATTGTTTGGAATAGCTCCAAATAGAGCGTGGTAGCTGCATCTAGGAGATAACATAGAGATTTGTAAAGCACACACGGATCTGAAAGGTTCAGACCCGTTGACTAAAACCTCTCTCACAAGCAACATGATCAAACATAAAACTCATTGAGTGTTAATCACATAGTGATGTGAACTAGACTACTGACTCTAGTAAACTCTTGGGTATTAGTCACATGGCGATGTGACCTGTGAGTGTTAATCACATGGCGATGTGAACTAGATTATTGACTCTAGTGCAAGTGGGAGACTGTTGGAAATATGCCCTAGAGGCAATAATAAAAGTGTTATTATTATATTTCCTTGTTCATGATAATTGTCTTTTATTCATGCTATAACTGTATTATCCGGAAATCGTAATACACGTGTGAATACATAGACCACAATATGTCCCTAGTGAGCCTCTAGTTGACTAGCTCGTTGTGATCAACAGATAGTCATGGTTTCCTGGCTATGGACATTGGATGTCGTTGATAACGGGATCACATCATTAGGAGAATGATGTGATGGACAAGACCCAATCCTAAGACTAGCACAAAAGATCGTGTAGTTCGTTTGCTAGAGCTTTTCCAATGTCAAGTATCTTTTCCTTAGACCATGAGATTGTGCAACTCCTGGATACCGTAGGAGTGCTTTGGGTGTATCAAACGTCACAACGTAACTGGGTGACTATAAAGGTGCATTACAGGTATCTCCGAAAGTATCTGTTGGGTTGGCATGAATCGAGACTGGGATTTGTCACTCCGTGTAAACGGAGAGGTATCTCTGGGCCCACTCGGTAGGACATCATCATTTGCGCAAATGTGACCAAGGAGTTGATCACGGGATGATGTGTTACAGAACGAGTAAAGTGACTTGCCGGTAACGAGATTGAACAAGGTATCGGTATACCGACGATCGAATCTCGGGCAAGTAAAATACCGCTAGACAAAGGGAATTGAATACGGGATTGATAAAGTCCTTGACATCGTGGTTCATCCGATGAGATCATCGTGGAACATGTGGGAGCCATCATGGGTATCCAGATCCCGCTGTTGGTTATTGACCGGAGAACGTCTCGGTCATGTCTGCATGTCTCCCGAACCCATAGGGTCTACACACTTAAGGTTCGATGACGCTAGGGTTATAAAGGAAGTTTGTATGTGGTTACCAAATGTTGTTCAGAGTCCCGGATGAGATCCCAGACGTCACGAGGAGTTCCGGAATGGTCCGGAGGTAAAGATTTATATATGGGAAGTCCTGTTTTGGTCACCGGAAAAGTTTCGGGCGATATCGGTATTGTACCGGGACCACCGGGAGGGTCCCGGGGGTCCACCAAGTGGGGCCACCTGCCCCAGAAGGCTGCGTGGGCCAAGTGTGGGAGGGGACCAGCCCCTAGGAGGGCTGGTGCGCCCCCCACAAGGAGTCCAAGGCGCAAGAGAGAGTGGGAGGGGGCAAACCCTAGTCCAGATGGGCCTTAAGGCCCATATTGGTGTGCCTCCCTCTCCTCTCCCCTCTTGGCCGCACCCCAAAACCCATCTAGGGCTGGCCGCCGCCCCTAGGGGGTGGGAACCCTAGAGGGGGCGCGGCCCCTCCCCTTCCCCTATATATATGAGGCCTAGGGCTGCCCATAACACATGAGTTCTCTTCCTCTTGGTGCAGCCCTGCCTCTCTCCCTACTCCTCCTCTCCCATGGTGCTTGGCGAAGCCCTGCGGGATTGCCACGCTCCTCCACCACCACCACGCCGTTGTGCTGCTGCTGGATGGAGTCTTCCTCAACCTCTCCCTCTCTCCTTGCTGGATCAAGGCGTGGGAGACGTCACCGGGCTGTACGTGTGTTGAACGCGGAGGTGCCGTGCGTTCGGCACTTGATCATCGGTGATTTGAATCACGACGAGAACGACTCCATCAACCCCGTTCACTTGAACGCTTCCGCTTAGCGATCTACAAGGGTATGTAGATGCACTCTCCTTCTACTCGTAGCTGGTTTCTCCATAGATAGATCTTGGTGACACGTAGGAAAATTTTGAATTTCTGCTACGTTCCCCAACAGCACCATGGCCGGAGGCGGGAAGGTACTTGGGTGGCGGGAGGAGCAACTCCGGCAGGACGAGGGACTCGGCGACGCGGACTTGGGGCGCTGGCGACGGGCGACGTCTGCGGGCGCATAGGACGACGGCTACAGGTGCGGGTGCTCGAGGAGAGGCCGAGGGCGGCTGGAACCGGCCAGAGGCGACGCCCTACGGCGCAGGGACGAGGCAGGAGGCAGCTCGGTCTGTGGCTCTCGGACGTCGAGGGACTCCTCCCCTGGCGACGGAGCTGACGAGCCGGTGGCGCCGTGTAGACGAGGAGGCAGCGAGGAGGTCCTAGACCGGCAGCGGGAGACGAGGAGCTTGAGGGCGCGGCGATGCCATGGCCGTGCGATGCCATGGTCGTGCATGCAGGCAAGCTCGCAGAGTGGCAGGGAGGAGGTCGAGGCTGGCGCTA
Organism: Triticum aestivum; assembly: GCF_018294505.1. Classification (NCBI taxonomy): domain Eukaryota; kingdom Viridiplantae; phylum Streptophyta; class Magnoliopsida; order Poales; family Poaceae; genus Triticum; species Triticum aestivum. Next base: position 504,232,306 of record NC_057797.1, read on the forward strand.
GGGCTCGCGACAGGAGACGGCGCTGGAGGAAGGACGAAGGGAGGCAGCGCACGGTAGGAACGAGAGGGAGATCAAGAGAAGGAGGGGGGTTCGAGCGAGGCGGGACTCTGGCGGCGCAAGGGAAGACGAGGTAGTGAGGGGAAAGACTGAGGAAGGCTAGGGTTCGGTCGGGAGTGGGCCTTGGGCCAAATTGGGCTGCGGACTCCCTTCTCTCTTTCTCTCTTCTCTTTAACTTCTCTGAAAAACAGAAAAAGACAAAGAAGGAAAAGAGAGAAAGGATGCAAAGAGTGGACACGAATTTGGGCATGGGGATTACTCTCCCGGACTCGCAAAAAAAAATAAGCTCGATCCAGAAAATAAAAGTGGCATGATTGAAAGATCTGGATTCAAATCCATTTGAATTTAATTCAAATGGTTTGAGTAAATTCAAGGTTTTGGAGAATCCAAAAATGTTTGGAATTTTTGTGGAGATCGGGAAAGCGATGAAAGAAATTATGGACAAAGTTTGGGGACCAAACTTGAAGTGAGAAAAGGCATGTGATTATTTGCAAGTGTGTTATGGGTGATTCCAAATTATTGGAATATTTAATATAGCTCCATAAATATTAGGAGCATAATGTTATAAAGAGAAGCCACTCTTCCCTCGGTTTAAATGGATCGAAGATCCATACGGTTTATTTAGTTGAGTTAGGAAAAGAAATGACATGATGGCATGATGACATGATGCAATGCACACGATGCAAAGATGAATGCAACAGACAAAACAAAACACACAACGAAACCCGGAAACCCTGTAAGGCATCTGAAGCTCCGGTCTTGGGGCGTTGCAGAGGTGGGGATCGACTCCACCAAAGGAAATGGAGAGGGACGCCCCGGAGACGGAGATCCGCCGGAGCCCTCCCGCGGCGAGTGGAGGCTGGAGAGAGGAAGAGAAAAGAGGGGCGAAGTGAATGGGTATGGGGGAGAAGAAACCTCCCCCTGCCCCGACTTAACCCCCTGTTCTCGTCCCCCAGCGGTAGTACCGTGTTGGGGGCGGTAGTACTGCTTACGAGCGGTAGTACCGCGCACCACCAGCGGTAGTACCGCCTAGCACGCCACGACAACTAAACAGACACGGCTTTAGCTCGACGAAACGACAAAAACGACCAAGACACACCTCTTCAAAAGAGGGCGGTGGCCGAGGCCACCTATGTTTGAGTCAAAAGGTATGGCACCGCGAAGTTTTTAACCTTGGGCCCACGACCAAAACTCGTCTTTGAAGCACAAGTGCCATCAACAATGGCTAAAGTGAAAGACTTGATCAATTTATGCATAATGGGGGGAGGGAGAGTTCATTGAGAGAACAACACTCCCCCTATGTCCATGCCTACACCTAAACTAGACAACAAATTGAGCGTGGTAGGGTTTGCACAGGTTCAAGCCACATTGCTCGAATCAATGATATTTAGCTCATGCCTTAACTCGCGAAATCTTGCTTCATCCAAGGGCTTCATGAAAATATCTGCAAGGTTGTCATGAGTGTTGACATAGTTGAGCTCGATCTCTCCTCGCCTAATGTGATCCCGGATGAAGTGATACCGAATCTCAATATGCTTCGTCTTGAAGTGTTGCACTGGGTTGAGAGAAATCTTGATGGCACTTTCATTGTCACACCAAAGAGGCACTTTGCCACAAGTGACACTGTAATCCTTTAAGGTTTGCCTCATCCATAGAAGTCGTGCACAACAACTACCAGCGGCAACATACTCCGCCTCAATGGACGAGAGAGACACACAACTTTGCTTTTTGGAAGACCAACTTACCAAAGAGCAACTAAGGAATTGGCACCTTCCGGAAGTGGACTTCCTATCCACTTTGTCTCCCGCCCAATCGGAATCCGAGTACCCTACAAGCTTGAAGTTTGATCCTCTTGGGTACCATAAGCCAAAGTTTGGGGTATGAGCCAAATATCGAAAGATTCGTTTGACCGCCACAAAGTGACTTTCCTTAGGTGCGGCTTGAAACCATGCACAAATTACCACACTCAACATGATGTCCGGTCTAGATGCACAAAGGTAAAGCAAGGATCCAATCATGGAACGATATACCTTTTGATCCACCATTTTACCATTGGGATCTAAGTCAAGTTGGCACTTGGTGGGCATTGGAGTGGAGGCCGGCTTGACGTCACTTAGCTTGAATCTCTTGAGCATTCTTGAGTGTATTTGGATTGATTGATGAAGGTTCCTTCTCTTCTTTGCTTCACTTCGAACCCTAGAAAGAACTTCAACTCTCCCATGGAGGACATCTCGAACTTTGAGGTCATGAGAGCGGCAAATTCCTCATTGAAGGCTTTGTTAGGAGAACCAAAGATAATATCATCAACATATAATTGGCACACAAACAACTCCCCTTTGACCTTCTTAGTAAAAAGAGTGGGGTCGATTAGCCCAACTTCAAAACCACGGTCTTGTAACAACTCGGTAAGGTGGTCATACCACGCACGTGGGGCTTGTTTAAGGCCATAGAGTGCCTTATCGAGTTGATACACATGATCGGGAAAGTAGGGATCCTCGAACCTGGGGGGTTGCTTGACGTAAACCAATTCATTAATGGGACCGTTAAGAAAAGCACTCTTCACATCCATTTGTTGTAACTTAAAGTTATGATGAGAAGCATATGCAATCAACATGCGAATGGATTCAAGACGAGCAACGGGAGCAAAGGTTTCACCGTAGTCGATACCCTCGACTTGGGAGTAGCCTTGTGCTACCAAACGAGCCTTGTTGCGAATGATAATCTCATGTGCATCTTGCTTGTTCTTGAATATCCACTTGGTTCCAATGACATTGTGGTTCCCCGTTGACCTTGGCACCAATCTCCACACTTTGTTGCTCTCGAAGTTGTTGAGTTCTTCGTGCATGGCATTGAGCCAATCCGGATCTTCTAGCGCCTCATAGACCTTGTGGGGTTCCACACAAGAGACAAACGCGTGATGCTCACAATAATTTGCTAATTGTCTACGAGTGCTTACCCCCTTTCTTAAGCTTCCAAGCACATTCGTCATGATATGATCCTTGGTGGAGAGCTTGGAAACAACCTTGGCGGCACGGCGCTCTAATTCCTCCTCGGTGGAGAGTTGAGGAGCGGTTACTTGATCATCTTGAGCGCCGTCATGAACTTGTTCTTGATCTTGAACTTGCTCGGGGGAGGGAACTTGACCTTGGGCATCACTTGGTGTGTCAACACCGTCTTGAGTATGATCTTGCCCTTGGTCTTGTTCATGAGGTTGAGGGCCTTCACTTTGTTCTTCGGAAGCGTGTGGGCCTTGGGTTGGTGATGGCTCCACTTGAGTGGAGCATTGTCCTTCTCCTTCGGCCACAAGGGGTTCCTCAATGGTTAGGATGAAACCAACACCCATTCTTCTTATGGCTTGAGGAGGAATTTCATCACCTACATCACAAGTGCCATTTTGCTCCACTTGGGAACCGCATTATTCTCATCAAACTCCACGTTACACGTCTCCTCAATAAGTCCCGTGGATTTATTGAGGACACGGTAAGCATGAGAGTTTGTAGCATAACCAACAAATATGCCCTCATAAGCTCTAGCCTCAAATTTAGACAACCGAACACCTTTCTTGAGAATGAAACACTTACACCCGAATACCCGGAAGTACTTGAGGTTGGGCTTGTTACCGGTGAGTATCTCATATGGAGTCTTGTTCAAGCCCTTGCGGAGGTAGAGCCGATTGGATGCATGACACGCGATGTTGATGGCTTCGGCCCAAAAGTTGTACGGAGACTTGAACTCCGCCATCATGGTCCTTGCCGCATCCATCAACGTCCAGTTCTTCCTCTCTGCAACACCATTTTGTTGAGGGGTGTATGGTGCGGAATATCGATGCTTGATTCCCTCATCACTAAGAAATTCATCCAAGGTGTAGTTCTTGAACTTGGTGCCGTTGTCACTCCTTATTGTCAAGATCTTTGCATTGTGTTAACGTTGTGCTTCATTTGCAAAGTCAATGACGGTTTGTTGGGTCTCGCTCTTCCTCTTGAAGAAATACACACATGTGTACCTTGAGTAGTCATCCACAATCACCAAGCAATACTTCCTACCTCCAAGACTATCGAAGGATGGGGGCCCAAAAAGATCCATATGAAGGAGCTCCAAGGGCCTCTTTGAATAAATGATAGTCGTGGGAGGGTGAGCCTTCTCATGTAGCTTTCCTTCGATACAGGCACTGCAAGCACGATCTTTAACAAAACTAACATTCATTAGTCCACGGACATGGTCCCCCTTGAGGAGACTTTGCAAAGATCTCATATTGACATGGGCTAAACGGCGATGCCAAAGCCATCCCACATCAACTTTAGCCATTAGGCATGTCGCGGTCTTAGTGGGTCGCTCTGAAAAGTTAATCACATATAGACCATTCTCGACATGCCCAACAAAAGCTACTTTAAGAGTCTTGCTCCACAAGAGGGCCACGGTATCGATATCAAAGAAAGTGGCAAAGCCCATGATTGCAAGTTGACGAACGGAAAGTAAATTGTATGCAAGGGACTCAACAAGCATGACCTTCTCAATCGTGAGATCATGAGAGATGACCACCTTGCCAAGTCCCAATACCTTAGAGGATGAGGCGTCACCCCACTCGACATTGGTGGGCATAGATGGAACTTTGTGCACGTCCACCACCAAGTCCTTGCTTCCGGTCATATGATTTGTAGCTCCGCTATCGAGCAACCATGATCCACCACCAGAAGCAAACACCTACAAGAGATCAATGCTTGGTTTTAGGTACCCATTTTGTAATGGGTCCTTTGATGTTAGTAACAAGGGTCTTAGGAACCCAAATAGACCATTCAATGTACTCATGAAGAGAACCAACAAATTTGGCATAAACATGCCCATCACTAGCACGACATAACACATAAGAAGGATTAAAATCGCCGGCTTTGTTGGGAGGGGTGACATTGCCCTTCTTGACATTGTTCTTCTTCTTCTCCTCGGGGGCACTCTCTGTCTCCTTCACAAAGGTTTGCATGAGGGGAGGAGGTCGTTTGGTCTTGTCATTCTTCTTCTTGTTCTTGGAGTCGGGCACGTACCCAACCCCTTCCTTGGCCACACCTCCCGTTTGGTTGATCAAAAGATCGTTGAGGTTCTTCTTGCCTTGTATGCAAGTCGCAAGACCTCTCTCAAGTTGCTCCTTCAACTTAGCATTTTCCTCAACAAGATGTATATGCTCACAACACGGGTTAGTAGCATTTGCATTATCAATTAAAACCATATGAGGAAAAGTTGCTTTCTCCTTAGTTAGCTTCACTTGGAGTTGATCATGAGACTCCTTGAGACTAGTGTGAATACCCTTCAAGGCCTTGTGGGCCTTGTCAAGTATATCAAACTCCTCTTTGAGTCTAGCAAGATCAACCCTGAGTTTGGCCTTCTCGGAATTTAGCACACGAGAAACAATGAGGGCATGATCATAATCTTTCTTTAACTTAGCATGATCAACGTTGTGTGACCCCCCAAGAGCCAAACGAAGACCACGCTCTTCCTCAAGAGCATTGGAAAGATCCGAAATCTCATTGGCATAGTCATGCCTATGCGCTTCCATCTTAGAGATGGTGTCTTCATGAGCCTCGATCATGTCATTGGCCTCACCAAGTTGTTCCAAGAGAGCAACAAAGTGCTTCTTGGATTTTCCCTTGAGTTTGCCCATAAAGGCCTCAAACTCGTTAGCCTCCACATTAGCTCCCTCAAGTTCATTAATGCTATCCGTTGGGGAAGGATGATTAATGATGGTAGTTTTGATGTTGGAGGTTACCTTGTTGGTGGCTTTAGCCATGAGGCACTTAGCGGTGATGCTCTCGTTGGGTGAGTCAAAGAGAGACACCTGTGACGTTGTTGCAATGGCAACGGAGGCCATGGCAACCGACTCATCATCTTCATCATCGTCATCATGCTCATTGTACTCTTCTTGCACAACCAAAGCCTTGGGAGGAGTCTTCTTGGTGAAGTTGTTCTTGTTGGGGAATGACTTGGCCTTGTCCTTTCGGATGAGTTTGCCACCACTGTCTTCCCTCTTCTCATACGGGCATTCCGCAACGAAATGACTCACGTTGCCGCAATTGTAGCAAGTCCTTACACGTTGCTTGCCCCTTGTGCCACTCGAGTTGTTTTTGCTAAAGTTGGGCCTCGAGTTTTTCTTGCTCCAAAATTGCCTTGAAGCAAGTGCCATGTGTTCATGATATGCATACTTCGTATCTTCGGGGTTGCTCTCCTCTTCTTCCTCTTCTTCTTCTTCCACAATGAGCTTGGCCTTCAATGCAAGGTTAGGCTTCTTTGCCCGTTGAGAACGGAGCACCGCATTGTCGGCGGTCTTGTCCAAAATGTTCATGGCCACAAACTCATCCAACACTTCACTTGAAGTCAAAGTGTGGAAGTCCGGTCTTTGACGAATGACGGAGGACATGGCCTTGTGGTAGGGCATCATTGTCTTGAGGAATTTGCGCTTGATCCAATTGTCATCCGTGTCCTTGCTCCCGTGATCTCGTAGTGAGACCGCGAGTTTGGTTACTCTCCGACAAAGCTCACGAGGTTCTTCATCTTCCTTCATTGCAAACTCATCGGCCTCATCTTGTACCACTTCATAGTTGGAGCATTGAATGCTTGCGCTTCCCTGGTAGAGAGACACGACACAATACCATGCATCTTTGTCCAAGGTGAAGGGACGAAGATGAGGTAGGTCTTTGGGTGGAATTGCATCTTGAATGATGAAGAGAGCATTCTCATTGAATTGATTGTCCGTGGCTTCTCGAGGAGTGAAGTTGCTTGGATCATGTAGATAGAAACCTTCTTCAATGATTCTCCAAAGGTTAGTGTTCACATGATTTAAATGACGTTTAAAGCGGTAAACCCAAGAATCAAAATCCTCATTTTTCACAATCTTAGGGGGAGGACCGACATGATTCAAATGAGTGGAAGGAACCGGTCCACCATAAACAAGTGGTGGTTCCACATGGGCAAAGATGCCGGTGCCATTCTTGCCACTAGAAGAAGGAGCCTTTTCACTACTAGCTTCCCCCTTGTCGGGGATAGCATCCGACACCTTGTTGGCGGGATCACCCACTTTCAACGGTGCGGTGGATAGTTTAAGCCCCTCAAGAAATTTAGTAAATATGCTTTCAACTTCGGTCGTCATGGAGGTTTTCAATGTCTCCAAGGCCACATTGAACTCCTCACGAGAGACCGAAGTTCCCCCATCTCCCGTAGACGAGATCGAATTCACACCGGAGTGTTCCTCCACACCGTCTACGGTATCAACCATACTCTTTGGACGGTAAAGTCCTTAATAAAAAGACGAGGCTCTGATACCAATTGAAAGGATCGATATGGTTGACTAGAGGGGGGGTGAATAGGCAACTACCAATTTTTAGCTTTTCTTTACCAAATTAAACTTTGCATCAAATTAGGTTGTCTAGATGTGCAACTAGGTTAGCAACCTATATGATGCAATAACAACAAGCATACAAGCAAGCAAGGGTAGAAACACTAAAGAGCTTGCACAAGTAAAGGTAAGAGATAACCAATAGTGGATTCGGTGAAGACGAGGATGTGTTACCGAAGTTCCTTCCTTTTGAGGGGAAGTACGTCTCCGTTGGAGCGGTGTGGAGGCACAATACTCCCCAAGAAGCCACTAGGGCCACCGTATTCTCCTCACGCCCTCACACAATGCGAGATGCCGTGATTCCACTATTGGTGCCCTTGAAGGCGGCGACCGAACCTTTACAAACAAGGTTGGGGCAATCTCCACAACTTAATCAGAGGATCCCAACAAGACCACGAAGCTTCACCATAATGGAATATGGCTCCGAGGTGACCTCAACCGTCTAGGGTGCTCAAACACCCAAGAGTAACAAGATCCGCTAGGGATGAGTGGGGAAATGAAAATCCCTTGGTGGAAGTGTAGATCGGAGCCTTCTCAACCACTCCCGAGCAAATCAACAAATTTGATTGGCTAGAGAGATAGATCGGGCGAAAATGAAGCTTGGAGTATTTAATGGAGCTTGAGCAATAAATGGAGCTTGGGAAAGTAAGAGGTAGGTGAGAAGGAAGAAGGGGACTCCCTTTTATAGTGGGGGCAACAATCCCGTTGCCCCCACCAACCAGCCCCACACAGGGCGGTACTACCGCTGAGAAGGGGCGGTACTACCGCCAGGACAACGGTACTACCGCGCCAGCCAGCGGTACTACCGCGCTGAGGAGACTAGTAGGGAACGAACCCAAATGCGGTACTACCGCGGTGGTAGGGAGGTACTACCGCTCCTGGAACGGTACTACCGCCACTACAACCGTGACTAGTGCCGCAAAACCCGACACGAGAAAAAGACCTCTCGAATCTCGGCGGAAGGAACCAGACTGCCCAGCGGTACTACGGCAGTGGGGTCAAGGGCGGTAGTACCGCTGTGGAGCGGTACTGCCGCTTGTGACCCTTCGGCCGTAGTACCGCAGGCAGTGCGGTACTATCGCTGGGGCACGCGCGAGAGAGAGAAGAAATCTCTCAAAGAAGCTGAGGACAAGGCGGAGGTGCCAGGCCCCCAGCGGTACTACTGCTGTGGAGCCACGGGCGGTACTACCGCTGCGGAGCGGTACTGCCGCTTGTGGCTTCTCAGCGGTACTATCGTTGGGTGCGCGGTACTACCGCTTTGACCCAGACAGGACAAGGAAGAGAGAGGAGAGATCTCTTCAATGGAAAGGAAATGCTCGGAGGGTGAGAAGCTGATGTGTACGTGATGATTCCACCCATGCAAAACCCCAGCGGACCCCCTCTAGATAGTACGATGCCCTCTACGCAACTAGTCCACCAAGAAAGAAACGAAAGAGCTACACCGTCTTGAAATACACTCCGAGGGGAAGAAGGCGTCTCGTGCCAGGGGAGAATCTGTGAATTATTCAAAGCACAAGATTAGTCCGCAAACATGTTGTCATCAATCACCAAAACTATCTTGAGAGAGATATGTCGTAACACCCCTTAATCTAGGACTCCCTCAGCATGCCGTATATCGCACACACCTTTGATCTGGCTGACAGTTTCTTTTGTGTTGCCTAATCACAAACAGTTCATTCGAGTGAACCGTATATGTACATCACACACACCTTCATCTGGCTGCCTGTTTCTTTTGTTCCTCCTCATCGCAAACGGTTAATTGAACTGAACCGTATGCCCTCAATCACACACGCAACTAAAATCTGAACCGTGTTTGATGCATCCTCCATCGCAAACGTTTTACATCTTTTTTGACGGTTTTTTACACCACCGTTTGCGATTATGGCATCGCACACAGTTTCGTCGAAGGGTCTCTGATCGTAGTGTCGCGTTAGCAGCATCCTGCAGTAGTGATTCTATTTGGTCTGCTGGATACTAGTCTAACTACTGGCACTATACAAAATACTATGATCATGCTCTCAAATGGATAGTAGGCCAGTAGGTGCAGAAAGCACTACCTTGAACTTATCCAATGTTTTTTTAATATCTTATTATGTTGTTCCTCAGTATTTTCAGGTATATTAGTAAAACAGACTGCCGTAACTGTAAGAGCACATTCACATGCTTATACGAGATCTCATTTCTACATCTTTCATCTTCTTCTTCGTCGCCGCCTTCACGTGTTGGGATTTGCGCTCTGTAGATCAGGCTTTGTAGGAGGCCACCATCCTCGGGTCCTCTGGCTTTGGCGGGAGGACAAACATCTTTATTTGCTCCTCCCACGTTGGCTCCATCGGAGCGGCAGGTGACATAACAATGGGGAAGGGGCGAGCTTTCACGTGAAACAATGACGAAAATGACCAAATGTGCGGGCTCTGCCTTGATTTTGGATGAGCCTGTGTCGGGCACGTACGTGGCGAATCTCTAAACTCCTCTAAATTGCCCGCCAGTTTGGTTTCGGTTTATGGGATTTTGCACGTCTAGAATGATCCGAACATCTTAGGTAAACACCATTTAGACGGCCGAAAATGTTGGGACTGTCCGGTCTGAACATTTAGTGGCGATTTGAATTTTTTGAGGGTTTAGTGGCGATTTGATGATCCGACGACTGCGGCCGGTGTTCACGTCGACCGCGGCCGTGTCAGACGCTACTCACGCCACGCCACACCAGGCCAGAGCCACAGGTAAAACAAGCGGAGCGAAGCGAGCCACCTCCAACCCCACAGCCACTGGAACCGAAAGGAGACGCACGCCCCACGCCGACTCCGCCGTTCGCTCACTCCCCGCCCCGCCGTTCCCGTTGCCACCCTTCGCCGACGCGGGCAAGAGAAGAAGCCGAAAGAGAGAAAGCGTCCCCCACCTCGCCCGGATCCCGCGAGCGGGCCCATGTCCCACTCGACACTGCTCGTCCGGCCGCCGGCGCCGGCGAATCCGTCCCTTCCGCTTCGCCGGTGCGCGCCCGTATCCGCAGCGGCGGCGACGCTCCGCACGTTTCCTGCCGCCTCCTCCGTGGCTCAGTGCTCTAGGTTTCTCTCCCCGTCTCCCTCCCCTTCTCACCTGGTTTCTGCTCTCGTCGACCGAGTGATTACTGCAAAATTGTGCGTGTAATGGATGCGTATTTCCGTCTTAGTTTGCATTGACCCGGTTTTCCCTTGATCACGCAGGCTGCGCACCAAGTGCAGGTTTGCTGCCCCCGGTGTCAGAGAAGATTACTCTTCTACGCCAATCGATGTGGTAGCAGACGTCAAAACAGAGAAGGCATGAAATTGAGTACCTTATGTCTGTTATCATTCGGAAGTGCTGTCAGGCATGACTCTGTTTCTCCAGTAAGATTGGTTTCCTGAAATAGTTCCAAATGCTTGCAGATTGTAGTGTTGGGAGGAAGTGGATTTGTTGGTTCTGCTATATGCAGAGCTGCGGTAGCCAAAGGCATTGAGGTTGTGAGCCTCAGCAGGTACATCTTTCCCCTTATCTGTTCTTTTTATTCTAGGAACACAGTACATATGCAGACAGTTCACAAACACGCACTTACATGCACGCACACCCTACCCATATGAGCATCTCTGGGAGACTAACGAAGTCATCACAGGGTCTCCCACTGAACGAACATCGTTAGAAGGACTGGAATAAATAAATTCAGGAAAGTGTGAGCACCCGAGCCAAGTCTAGGACTTGAACCCGGGTGGGCTGGTTCCACCACAAGGAATCTAACCATCTGAGCTATGCTCAATTCTCATCTTTTCTCTTATCGATTGTACAAACTTTATGTATGTACTAGCAATGTGCCAGTGTGTTGCAACGGATCCAAAGTAGAATAATACATGTTCACAAACTTGAAAGAAAAACACTAGTAAGGAATGAGGTGAGGGAGGGATGTGGTTGGTTTCAAGATAGTAAGGGGTTTTCTGCAAATTGGAGCAGAGAAGTGGGGCCTTGTTGCAAAAATGCCACAGCTTACCTCACAATTGTTAGATGCAGGTCTGATGGTTAGAAAGGGGACACCCTACCATATGAGCATCTCTGGGAGACTAAGGAAGTCATCACAGGGTCTCGCACTGAACGAACATCGTCAGAAGGACTGGAATAAATAAATTCAGGAAAGTGTGAGCACCCGAGCCAAGTCTAGGACTTGAACCCGGGTGGGCTGGTTCCACCACAAGGAATCTAACCATCTGAGCTATGCTCAATTCTCATCTTTTCTCTTATCGTTTGTACAAACTTTATGTATGTACTAGCAATGTGCCCGTGCGTTGCAACGGATCCAAAGTAGAATAATACATGTTCACAAACTTGAAAGAAAAACACTCTAGTAAGGAATGAGGTGAGGGAGGGATGTGGTTGGTTTCAAGATAGTAAGGGGTTTTCTGCAAATTGGAGCAGAGAAGTGGGGCCTTGTTGCAAAAAATGCCACAACTTACCTCACAATCGTTAGATGCAGATCTGATGGTTAGAAATGACGGATGGCAGACACACCATCATCACCAATTGAGTCTTTTATAAGAGTAGAGATACCACTTCCTGCAAAATCCCTTGAGTGAGTTGTCCATGTAGTGCACGTTATCAATCCAGCAAGTTTCTTTTCCAGAGACCAAATTCAAGACACACATCCCATCTGAAGCCTCCCTGCCCAGCACCTTGATCCTTCTAACTTTGTGTCAGGTAGATTTTTTTTTTGAGTGAAGTACGACGGGTATCTTAATCAAATGATAGAATCAGGATACGACGGGGTGCAATGGCAGTCCAAGCACACACCGCCACTACAATAGGGGTAACAAAAGAAAACAAATAACAAGCCCAAGACTCTCCGAGCCAATCACTTAATGAGTAGCACCAACAGTACTGTCAAAGGCATCACTCTACTGAGACAGCACAGCGAACGTCAACGCGCCGAGAACACACGAACGTCGTTGGCCTTACCGCACTAAAAGGAACCGCCACTAAAGGACTGGAAGAACGTGCCGTTGGCAACCCATATCGGTCGAAAGACGTCAACAATCCACACTGGACGCAAGCTAACCTTTGCAGGATTTGACACCTGAAGCAATAAGAAGCAAGGAGCAGCAACCACCTCCCCTTGCCACCACAAACTGCTGTTGAGGATCTCAAACTGGCCATTCATGCTCCGGTGAGACGTGTGAGTCATGAACCAACCAACGAGGGATCCGTGGCTCCAAGACGACGCCTCAAGGAATGGAACAATGTCGAAAGACGCTACCGTCGTCCGATCCAGAGAAACCGGATCTGAGGCTTTTATCCTGACAGTACTTAGGGTGGATAAGGTGTGGAGGCTTCACGATGACGCCTCCAAGAGAAATGACGCCCTAAGGCGTCGACGTCATTTGTGCGAGCAAAAGCCGGCACAGGGCTTTTGCCGTAGCATCACAACTCAGCATCCCCACTGAACCACGCCGTCCACGGACACTGACAAGTGCCAATCATCACTGGAAGCTCTTGAACTTGCCAGCCTCCAGCCTCCCTTGGTGTCTGTGTGCACACCAAGCCCATCTCAAGGCCACCAGATGCCTCCACTGTGCTAGATTGGGAGCTGCCTTTCAGATCCATGCCGTTAGACTATGATGACCACCGACCAGAGGCCGCCGGTGAAGGAGCCGACTCCTGCCGCCAAAGCCATCCTCCTCCAAGTCACCTGCCCCTCATCGCCTCTGGACAGATTTGAGGACCGAACACCGCCACCAACTAGCCATCCGAAAATGCTGCAAACACCATCGCACAACTAGAGAGAACTCCCATCACCTTCGACTGCAGGCCCGCCACCGGCGCAGCAGAAGGTGCTGGCAGCGCCGGCGATGAGGGGCAGGTGGAGAGGCCTGAACGCGGCGGCAGCGAGAGCCTCCCACGATATGGGAGTCGGTGGAGCCTCTTCGTGTCAGGTAGATAATCAAGGGAATACATATGTAAAATTACTGATGGGATGATATGCGAGTTGCGGGAGCCTTTTTTGTGTTAGGCAGATAATTAAGGAAGCATATATGGGCTGATTGCAGTGATTGAAGCATAAGGGCATTGAAGCTTTTTAAGATAGTTGGGATCTACTCCCTCCGTTTCTAAATATTTGTCTTTTTAGAGATTTCAAATGGACGGCACATACGGATGTATATAGACATATTTTAGAGTGTAGATTCAATCATTTTGCTCCGTATGTAGTCACTCGTTGAAATCTCTAGAAAGACAAATATTTAGGAACGGAGGGAGTATCATCTATGGTGAAAATAATTATTATTCAGGCATTATTTCTGAAAGCCTAATCTGCATCCTGTCACCGTTTAGACATTCTATGCTAATGACAGGTCAGGAAGACCATCTTACTCTGATCCTTGGGCTGATGAAGTTACTTGGCTAGCAGGTAGGTTGAGTTGTGACATTAAGCTGTTACCTTCATGGTAAATAGATTTGGTTTGATCATGTTATCTATTTTGTTGGGTGAATGGATAGCAGGATATCTGAGTTGTAACATAGGCTGTTACCTTCGTTGTAAATAGATTTAGCTTGATCATATAATCTATTTTTCTTGTGTGAACTGCTCCCTATATTAGTTATGTTCTCTAACCCCGAACGTCATAGAGTTAACTCTTTATTTAAACCGGAGCTATGGTTTGCTGCTAGGATGGTTTTACCCGCATATTATTTTTCATGAAATACACACCTGAGAATTCAAATTACGTCCAATAGATTTAATAAGATTTTGTTCTGGACTAATAGTGGTACAGTAAGTACACTTTATAGATTATCGTTGGTGCTAAACAAGCAAACATTACATGTATGCATTCTGTCGTGCTCCACTTTGGTAAGTTAGTATTACTAGATGATGGATCCTTTTAAACTAATTTCCTGTCATTTTGTTTTTGAGTTCTTATATATGCATATACTATTTAATATTTATTGCAAAATAGTTCTAAAAACATATGTACTTAAGACCACTTTTTATTTTGTCCTTACTCACCTGGCTAATTGCGAATGTGTTTTCTTGAGAAGTACTGTATTGCTTTAACATTACGCCTTGTATGAACCTTGGTGTTTCCCCTTTACCACTTTTTCCCTGTAATGTAGCTACATGCTTGTACTGGATTTCCAAGAGTTTCTGGTATGGTTTTTTGGCCCTCTCATATTCAGTTAAGTATCTTACTGTTATGCAGGAGATGTTTTCTATGCAAGATGGGAGGACGTGCTAGTAGGGGCTACTGCTGTTGTGTCTACCCTTGGAGGATTTGGTAATGAAGAACAGATGAAAAGGATAAATGGTGAAGCAAATACCATAGCAGTAGACGCCGCGAAAGAATTTGGTGAGTACTTTGTGATGATTAATGACAGCGATAAGATTATCTGTATGCATTTTCGGAAATTTTGTTGGTGTGGCAGTAGTTAATGTGTTTCCATGACTGAACTAAATTTCAAATTGAAAGATAATAGTTTGATACAATGGGGGTTTATGCATTTGGCACCAATAGGATCTTGACTTATGACATCATGCCAAATGGTCCCTTATAAGTCCACAATTGACAACTCTATGGAATAGTTTAGTTGCAGAATCAATTACTCTGTGACCACTTGAATTATAGGAATATATAAGAAAACCTGTACCAGACCTGTTTGTTCATTTTAATACCATAACTCCTACATGTACTTTTAAACACTGAACTCTGTAATAGTTTTTAATTAGTGAAAACTAAAAAGTGCTCTTTTAATCATTACAACTTAAACTATAGGGAAAAGAAAACTTTATCATTAAGGGTGCATTTTGCTGGAATATCAAATTTTAAGTTATATTGTGTTAGGGAGCTTGCTATCCTGGTTAAACCTTTGCAACTAAAGATTGAAAACTTCAAACGGCTGAGACTTCTTGCTGTATAGTCGAAAACTTCGCAATTAAGTTATATTGTGTTGCCTAGCAGTTAGCTTACTCTTCCTTTTATTGTCTGAAAAATATCAAAGAACATAACATAAACAGTTTGCTATGTTCTTCTGCAGGGATCCCGAAATTTATTTTGATCTCTGTTCATGATTACAACCTTCCATCCTTTCTCCTTACCTCGGGCTATTTCACTGGTAAGAGAAAGGCTGAATCTGAAGTCCTCTCCAAATACCCATCCTCAGGTTAGACCTCTGCTACTTTATCTTGTTCATATGTGTTTATCAGAGTATATCCAATCTAACATTTATCTTTCAGGTGTTGTATTGAGGCCTGGGTTTATTTACGGTAAAAGGAAAGTAGATGGCTACGAGATACCGCTCGACATCGTAGGGCAACCACTAGAGAAGCTACTTTCCTCTGTCGAAAATTTCACCAAACCATTGAGTGCATTGCCTGGTTCGGACCTGGTCCTCGCACCCCCTGTGAACGTGGACGATGTCGCCTACGCCGTGATCAACGCCGTCATAGACGACAGCTTCTTCGGAGTGTTCACAATCGAGCAAATCAAGGAGGCGGCAGCCAGTGCCAGAGTGTAGAGATCTCAATATCTGGAAGTACCTTACGAGGGATGCTCATGTTGTTGCAAATCTTCCATAATAGGGGATAGCTCAAGGCCAAACTCAGTACTGCAATGCTGTGCTTAGAGAGTTTAAATGCACTAACACAATCCATTCCAAAAGCTGTAGTTGTTCATAGCAGGCAACACTCTTTACTAGGGTTGATCTTGTAACGACCCATACATACATAGCTGAAATACGAGCACAAAAATGGGTTGCAACAAGCTTCACCATCAGAAGAACCCAGGTTTATTCTTTAACCTCACACATAACCTCGGTTGCCTAGTACGGCTTCAGGCAATCGAAGAGGTGACGGCGGTGATCCGATGAGACGGCTCCCTCCGACGAGCCTGATGCGGGAGACCCGACGGTGGACGAGGGTGAGACGCCGGTTGGTGTCAGGCACTGCCTCGGCGCTCCCGCTCCCGGGCTGTCCTCCCCGTGCGCCGGCGGCGGTCTGCATGCGCCTGGACTGCCCAGCTGCAGCACCTGCAACTGCGTCTTCTTCCTCTGCTCCCTCCTCACCATGTTGCGCTTGTTCACGTAGTCCTCGTGGATGAACACGTCCATGGACGCTCTCTACCTCTCTCCGATACTGGACTACTCCTACCTCCAAAGTCCTAACATGGCTGGATCACCAACAGGAGCACAAACGCAGAGGAAGGGGGCAATTATACTACGACTGGTCTCAAGCCAAGCACGTCGCTCTCGCCATTTTAACATTTTTTACGAGGCACAGCACGCAAGCTGCCATTGGTCTATGCCAAGTGTGAAGTCCACAACGCTACAAAAAGAAATGCTTGCCGAAAGACGATGGCAACAAAAAAAATGCCCTAGTAACTACACTGCGAAGCTGGGCGAGCAATAATCATGCAGGGCTTTCTCTCTTTCACTCTCGTGTATTGTGACGATACCAATTCTTGTCTCTTCTTGTGAAAGCAATAATCGGGGCTCGTCAGAATTGATGTGTCAAATGGCAAAAAAAAAAAGCTCTAGAATCCGTGGTGTGCATTGGCAGAGCAGCAGGGACAACGGTGCCTTCCAGGTTGGGGGGCTCTTGGGGCAATGCAGCGACAGGGAAGTTGATAGAAACCACAAAAAATACTGGAGATGTGGAAAGATGGTAGCTTGTGTGATGTGACCAGGATTCACCACCCCTTCCCTACCACATAACACCTTGTGGTCGCTAACCAAATGTATCCCGCAAACTCAGCAGGACCCAACACACCGGACTGGTCTTTTTCATAGACCCTCTCCCGGTTTCCATTTTATCTTCAGATCAGTAAAGCTTCACCACAGATAGTGCTAGGTCATGAGAGCTGAAAGGCATCACATCCCGCTCTAAAGTGCTCATGCAATCACAATGCCGAATAAGAGCGGTGAAATTTTTCGTTACCGCGTGCAGAATTAAGCGGAGCAAGTCTCGGTGCACCTTTTGATTTAACAAAAGATATCTGTTCGCACCCAAAATTTCCAAAGGATATACACACATTATTATGCTTATTATTGACTATCACACCAGAACCCTGAAAAAGATTCATGTCCTAACACCCACAAAATTTTATGCGGCTCACAGCCTCTTCTTGAGATCGGCAGTCTTTCATATCGAAGTTGATGCGCTCACCGTCCTTCGTGCGTTCCCAAGGATGATAACAATGACAGTCACGTCGTCATGGTACTTTCTCCTGCTCCCAACAGGTATCCTCATAAGCTGTTCAGCTGTTAAAGCTGACAAGGCATAGGAAGAAATTAGTGAAGAGTTGGTGTTAGTTTTACTTGCTTACAGCTATGGTTCCCCAAAAGGGTTGCCAAGATGGTACTCTAGTTACAAAAATCAAAACAATTAATCAACGTAAATGTACTCTCACACATACTGCCTCTTCATTCTCATCTGATGTTATTGTTATGATATATGCATGTCTAAAGTCTAAACCATAAAAAAAAGGAGGGACTTATAATTTTTCTACAAGCCTATAAATAGCTATCTGACATCAATGACATACTTTTAAGTTAAAACATGTTTGGTTGTTACTTGGTATCACAGAGCTTTTACTCACTTGGCAGGAGTTAAGGGGGTACTTGCCTTCCTATTATAACATGAGAAAGGTGTTTCTACAATTGGGTTGTTCATTACCAATCACAAAGGGTCTTCTATAGACTCTTAATGCTAATTATTTGTGTATCAAAAAAATAAATTTGATATATTTAGGGGATACCTGCTTCTTTGGCAGCTTTATGTACAACTTGCTCGATGAGATATTTTGCAGGATCGCCAGTTGGATTATCATGCATAAATTGATAAACCAACTGAACAACTTCATCGTTACTGAAGAAATCAAATAAGCCATCACTGCCAAGCACAACAAACAGATCGTCTTCCATAACCTTGTGACTCAGTGTGTGTGGATTTGTATATACGTAAGGCGGGCTGCACAAATTACGAACTCGGAGAATTCCCATGAGTGCCTCATTGAACTTTTTCTGCAAAATTGGGATTAAAGTATGGGCATTAGTTAAGTCATAAGAATGTCATGAATTTTCATCACATGCTAAAGTATAATATGGTACCTGTTTAAGGTAGCCAACTCCAAAAGCACGAGTAACCTTCAGCTTCCCTTTTACTTTGTTACCCATCACAACTTTAGAGTCATTAGGATGGTCAGCTAATAGTTTTTGGTATTCCAATGGATTTTCAAGTGAGTGGATCTCTGTCAATTGAGTAGCTTTCACTGTATCCATTTCTGAATATGGCATGGAAGCAAGCACAGCTCTACTATCCCCAAGATTTAGAATGCACAAATCTGTTCCCTGAAGAAGCACAACCAGGACACAAGATCCAACTGAAACTAAATCTGGTCTATCATCCATATCCTGTTCAACCATGCATAAGAAATCATTCTCAGCTTGCTCAACAGCAGAAGTGAGGCAATTCAGCACACCAGCTCGAAAACTTTCAGAAAGTTTTACATCTTCATTCTCTGCAATTTCCATGGCTAATGTTAACTCACTTTTAACACCATTAGGGGAGTCCCCTGATGAGCTACATAGGCCATCTTGTTGCTTGATACGGCACTCTAACAAGTATAGGTAATATACTATGTTATCATATAGAGTTACTGCCAGAAAATCAGCTGCATCTCGTCCATTAAATCCATCATAAATTCCACAAATCAACCATCCATTTTTCTCAGAGCACACAGCTTGGACTCTATCCTCTCCAGCAGCTCCACCAGCCATCTTTACCTCGGTACCAGTCAGAAAATTGGATGATACAGTTGTTGGAGCGCTGGACCTCCAAAGATTTTTACTGATTTCAAATATGAAGCTCTCAGTTGATGCAGGGCTGCCTTGTGAGGTGGATAGCAAGTCTAACCTTGACATAGATGGAGAAGAGACGATTTTTCTGAAAGAATTTGGAGAATCTAGTTCTGGCAAAATCTCTTCCCCAATAAGACCCTTGCATATATTTGTATTGGCCAATGTGAAATTTGCACTAATTGCGGCACCAGATAAACAAGTAAATGAGCCATTTCGTGACTTCGTCATGGCATTAGTTTCAAACCTCATCTGGGGAGAGGTGTCATGCTCATCATTTTCAAGAGGGAAACTCTGATAAGAATTGCAATGATATCCAAAGCTTACGCTGAGATTACTACAACTCCTGACAAGTGTGTCTTCGTCCTCAGAGCTGATGCTGTGATCAG
This sequence comes from Triticum aestivum, assembly GCF_018294505.1. Classification (NCBI taxonomy): domain Eukaryota; kingdom Viridiplantae; phylum Streptophyta; class Magnoliopsida; order Poales; family Poaceae; genus Triticum; species Triticum aestivum. Next base: position 504,251,971 of record NC_057797.1, read on the forward strand.
TGTTGCCCTCATAAAACAGGTCATCCACCATCTTCTCTACGGAAGTGTTGCACCAATAAAGGTATAGTATTGCTGACAAACTTGGCTTTTGAGGTTCTGATGCTTACTCAAATGCCATGCTGAATATAGTTGCTTTTATACTTGAAAGGAAATGCAAACCAGACCTGCAATATTAAGCCAAACCATTAGCTAAATACAACGGAAAAGAATTGTAGTAGTTAGCATAAACATGATAAACAGCCGTAAAAATATATTTAAACGAAATTAAAACTTGTTTCGGCCATACTGAAAGATTTTATTTTATTTTAGTACATACCATCCTGCTATCCAACACCATACATATATTTTTATTATGATGAGGGAAGGGATGTAATTGATGATGGTAATATCTTGATTTTTGTAGTTGATAAGTACTTTGGTCTCCTATACCTCTATAGGTAATTTTTTCTGATCATACTTCCATCAAAATTTAATTAGGGAAAGAACATTATCCCTCAACATGCATGCTGTGAATCAACGAGAAAGCACCAGTTTGACATCTGCACCATGTATTACCTACTAGCCTTGTGCATTCTCATGAATATTTATCATGACTACAAACAAAACAACCACTATGTGAGTTGAGTTGTACGAGCTGTGCCTACTTACCAAAAGTATGGTGTGATTTAATATTGGCCTTTAATGTTTGGAGAGTGTTTCCTTTTTAAGCTACCACAGACGATAGGACACACATGTCGAAAAATTCTTGTCAACTGAAAATACGACATCTCATACGTCACAAGATTTAGCAAGACATGCCGTTACGTTATTATTTGTTTATTTTCGCTATAATAAAATGGATAAAGAACATCATCGGGACTCTGCAGAGGAACAATAGCCTGAAGCTCAAACAAAAGGCGAATGGGAAGAGAAGAATAACCTGAAGTGAGAAGGGATTATTTCTATTTAAGCAGCGATCCCGCATGCGACACGGCAGGACGGGTTTATGAACTTCGCCGCAGCGGCTATGACCGGTGTTTCCGCAAGAGCTAACCTTCTTGGACTTCACCTATTTACCACAACAACAGCAGCAGACTGCTCCATGAGAAGAAGGAACAACAAGGAAACGAGCCAGAAAAGAAAGAGAGTGCGGGCGCATGATACGCACAGATGCATCCATCTAAGTTCAGAGAGATGGGAACCGGGCCAGGTGATGCAGCCCCTCCTTCCCCTTCATCCCTGAACCCAATCCAATCTGCGATTTAAAAACCCAAATTGGCTCCTAGGTAAAAATCCCGTTCCTGAGGGCCCTATCACACACACACGACATGAATCAAGAACCAGTAAACGCACGGAAAGGAAAGAAAACAGACGAGCTTGCATGTACAGCCGTATACAGAACGCGGGACAGAGAGGAGGGGGAGATGATGATTTTGAGGATTCATTCACCTTCCTGGCGAGCCGCGGTCGAGGGCGAGCAGAGCTGGGGCGGAGGAGTGGCGAGCGGGAGGAGTAGGGAGCTAGGACGAGACGGGTGTGGTGTGGAGGATGGGGGGAATTGTTGGGAGGAAGGTGTGGGCCGAGGAGAATATAATGGTGGTGGTGGGCGAGAGAGGAGGAGGACTGGAGGAGGGAGGGAGACGGAAGCAACGAGCTCAGTGGTTTTTTTTCATTTTGTTTTTTCGGATCTGACTGTTTCTGGAGAATTGGATATGCCAAATCTAACCGCGTCCTTGCCCGCCTCCTCGCGTCACAATCTCGCATTTCGTTTATTTTCTCCTTTTCCCTTTCGAAGTCGTTCGCCTTTTATTTCGCTTTGGCTTTTGCCTTTTTGCGATTTTTGTTGGCTAATCCTAGTCCTTTGAAATTTTCTTGTATGAATGACATCTGTTTTTCGTGGCCACGGTGTTGGGGAAAGGGGGCCTCAGAAAAAATACTAAGATGGCAGCAAGGGAAAATTGTTTCGATTTCGCGCAAGAATCAGTAGTGAAGCTCTCCAATAGCAATTATTTAGAGTAAAAGTGAACACGCTTGGGAACTATTCACAATTTGAGTTCAAATACTGTTTTCTATTTATTTTTCGCTGAGAAACACCGGGTATAAAATTTAGACATATGTTTTTTTTGCGGGGTCAAAATTTAGACATATACATATACACAAATATCGGTTGAGGTTAGTATCTTTTTATTCAAGCTATTCAAGTCCAGATTGCATTCTACTCCCTTTGTTCATAAATATAAGATGTTTTAAATGTTTAAATATGGATTACATATGTTGAAACGAGTGAACAAACACACTAAAACATGTTTGTATATATTTGATTAAAAAAGTTAGAACATTTTATATTTACTAGTAAATGCGTATGCGCAATGCACGTTAGGTATTAGGTAATATATTAATTGCACGTAAATATTAGATAGGATATTATTTGAGTATTAATTATGTGATTAGCATTGACATTAATATTTGGTATGATATTAACTGCACACTAAACATGTTGAGCGTTCATCATTGAAGCAGTCTGAGTCGTTGGATTGACCTGATTTGATGGCCGGGATTTGTTGGATCTACCTCTTTAGATCTTTTTATTTTGGTATAGATAAACGGACGGAGTACCACGTTAAAATACAGGTTTAATGTGTTGATTTATGAAGATTTAAATAGATCGATTTCATATCAAGATTTTTTTTAAAGTGATATATTTAGCTATTTGATATACTGGCAGTAGCTGTCTTCAAGGCTCATTTTACCAAGATGTAGTTTTATAACGATATTGTACAACAGCAATGATTTATAAAATACTTTGAAGTGCATTTTCTTCAATCTATGGCCTAAATTTATATTTCACACAACTATGAACTAGGCAAAAATTTCTATGTTTTTAATGTTTGTGGATGCAGGTGCGGGAACCTTCATGAACTAAGAAAAAACTACGAAAATTCATATGAAAATTTTTCATTGATGCATGAGACCTACCAAAAATAGGACTACAGGCGCATTGTGGCACCTCGATTCAGAGCAACCGGTTTACCTTGGATTGCCAGCCCAGAGAACTGGCAACAGACAACAACTTGGTACAGAAAACAACCGCTTTATTGATCTTTTGTGGATACATAAGTTCAGATATTACACAACAGTTAAGGCCAAGCGGCACACACGGTGCGGCTGCACTTATGTACGTATATAAAAGACATCTCTCGGACCTCGACGATAAGGAAAACTCCTACTCGAGAGCGAAACGATGAAGTAGTGGGACTCCACTCCACAAGGACACTCCTGGGACACGGCCTAGATCACGACGAACCGAACGACATCAACTCTTGGTACGGCTTCTCCTGCATCTGGCATGACACGCCAGGTGAATACTTTGAATGTACTTGTAAGCTCACATCAAACAAAGCAAATACGACAAACAATAACAGGGCATTTAACAAGTATAATGCATGAGCATGAACATGGTACTATCTATCATGAAGTGTACGTGGATCATGATCACGGTTCCTTGGACCAACCTACCATCTCTGGTTACCTCGTAACTGTTGGAAATATGCCCTAGAGGCAATAATAAATTGATTATTATTATATTTCCTTGTTCATGATAATCGTTTATTATCCATGCTAGAATTGTATTGATAGGAAACTCAGATACATGTGTGGATACATAGACAACACCATGTCCCTAGTAAGCCTCTAGTTGACTAGCTCGTTAATCAATAGATGGTTACGGTTTCCTGACCATGGACATTGGATGTCGTTGATAACGGGATCACATCATTAGGAGAATGATGTGATGGACAAGACCCAATCCTAAGCCTAGCACAAGATCATGTAGTTCGTATGCTAAAGCTTTTCTAATGTCAAGTATCATTTCCTTAGACCATGAGATTGTGCAACTCCCGGATACCGTAGGAGTGCTTTGGGTGTGCCAAACGTCACAACGTAACTGGGTGGCTATAAAGGTACACTACGGGTATCTCTGAAAGTGTCTGTTGGGTTGGCACGAATCAAGATTGGGATTTGTCACTCCGTGTAAACGGAGAGGTATCTCTAGGCCCACTCGGTAGGACATCATCATGATGTGCACAATGTGACCAAGGGGTTGATCACGGGATGATGTGTTACGGAACGAGTAAAGAGACTTGCCGGTAACGAGATTGAACAAGGTATCGGTATACCGACGATCGAATCTCGGGCAAGTACCATACCGCTAGACAAAGGGAATTGTATACGGGATCGATTGAGTCCTTGACATCGTGGTTCATCCGATGAGATCATCGTGGAACATGTGGGAGCCAACATGGGTATCCAGATCCCGCTGTTGGTTATTGACCGGAGAACATCTCGGTCATGTCTGCATGTCTCCCGAACCCGTAGGGTCTACACACTTAAGGTTCGATGACGCTAGGGTTATAAAGGAAGCTTGTATGTGGTTACCGAATGTTGTTCGGAGTCCCGGATGAGATCCCGGACGTCACGAGGAGTTCCGGAATGGTCCGGGGGTAAAGATTTATATATAGGAAGTCCTGTTTCGGCCATCGAGACAAGTTTCGGGGTCATCGGTATTGTACCGGGACCACCGGAAGGGTCCTGGGGGCCCACCGGGTGGGGCCACCTGCCCCGGGGGGCCACATGGGCTGTAGGGGGTGCGCCTTGGCCTACATGGGCCAAGGGCACCAGCCCCAAGAGGCCCATGCGCCTAGGAAACCCTAGAGGGAAGAGTCCTCAAGGGGGAAGGCACCTCCGAGGTGCCTTGGGGAGGATGGACTCCTCCCCCCCCTCTTGGCCGCACCCCTTCCTTGGAGGAAGGGGCAAGGCTGCGCCTCCCCCCTCTCCCTTGCCCCTATATATAGTGGAGGGGAGGGAGGGCATCCATACCTGAGCCCTTGGCGCCTCCCTCCCTCCCGTGACACCTCCTCCTCTCCCGTAGGTGCTTGGCGAAGCCCTGCAGGATTGCCACGCTCCTCCATCACCACCACGCCGTTGTGCTGCTGCTGGATGGAGTCTTCCTCAACCTCTCCCTCTCTCCTTGCTGGATCAAGGCGTGGGAGACATCGTCGAGCTGTACGTGTGTTGAACGCGGAGGTGCTGTCCGTTCGGCACTAGGATCATCGGTGATCTGAATCACGACGAGTACGACTCCATCAACCCCGTTCACTTGAACGCTTCCGCTTAGCGATCTACAAGGGTATGTAGATGCACACTCCTTCCCCTCGTTGCTAGTCTCTCCATAGATAGATCTTGGTGACATGTAGGAAAATTTTGAATTTCTGCTACGTTCCCCAACAGTAACCGCCATCAACATCTTACCATCGTGATCATCACTCGATCACATCAAAACCAACCATAGTGATCTCCACACGACCACATAAAGATCAACCAACTTCTGCATGTGCCATCTTGGTGTTGTTAGGTGTGCCAGTTAGTTATTACTATTGACCCACAGTGTGACCTACTACAAACTGTGTCCATATGCAAGGAGGTGGCTATGGATAGATTATACACTGCAGAGGTTAGTACATTGTACCCACATCGCGGAACTCATGGCCTCGTGCTCTCATTTGAGGACCAACGACATTCCGACAAAACCAATCTATTGCATGACACAATCCCAGCCACTCCGACAAACTCCCCTTTGGCTATGTCATGGGTAGCCCCGAATGCCAACTGCTGACATCTTCCACCTTTGTGGCCGACCACCATCGTGGCAAAACAAAAATAAGTGGTCCCAAACGGGACAATGGTACCAAACAGCTCGGACACACAAGGTTATGCCTGCCAACCGGGCCAGGGTAGCACAAGAGCATAACATTCCCTAGTTGGAGGCACCGGCGAGAGGCGTGACAATAGACTGAAGTAGGGCCTCCCCATCCAGGCGAGTGTGGTTGCACTGGTGAGCTCGATTCGGTGGCATTGATGCTGCTTGAACTACATCCGTATTTTTCCAAAGAGGAAGGGATGATGCAGCACAACTACGGTAGGTATTTCCCTCAGTGTGAGACCAAGGTTATCGGACCAGTAGGAGAACCACACAACACTTTGTAAATGGTACATGCACACAAAGAACAAATACTTGCAACCCGACGTGAAAGAGGGGTTGTCAATCCCTCCTAGGTGAAAAGATAGATAAAATTGTAGTAGATTGGATAAATAGATCTCGCGGGAACGTGAGATAAAATAAATAACAAAAAAATTACAGCAAGGTATTTTTGGGTTTTTGGATTAATAGATCTGAAAATAAAAGCGGATAAAAATAGATCTCGAAGGCAAATATGATAAAGAAGTGACCCGGGGCCGTAGATTTCACTAGTGGCTTCTCTCGAGAAAAATAACATACGGTGGGTAAACAAATTATTATTGGGCAATTGATAGAACTTCAAATAATTATGATGATATCCAGGCAATGATCATTATATAGGCATCACGTCCAAGATTAGTAAACCGACTCCTGCGTGCATCTACTACTATTACTCCACACATCGACCGCTATCCAGCATGCATCTGTTAGGAATCATTGCATGGAAAACAAAAAAAAAATTCTATGCACATGCAATGATCTATCCATGGAGATGCATAGCTACGAGAGGGGAGAGTGTGTCTGCGTACCCTCATAGACCATAAGTGGAAGCATTTCACAATGTGGTTGATGTACTCGAACTTTGTTTGCGATCCAACCGATCTAGTAGCGAACGTACGACACCTCCGCATTCAGTACACGTTCAACTCGGTGACGTCCTCTGCTTTCTTGATCGTAGTAGATGAATTCTGTTAGCATGACGGCATGGTGAGTGATGGTGAAGTGATCTCCGCAGGGCTTCACCTAAGCACTACGAAAATATGACCGGGGGTGTAAACGGTAGAGGGGGGCACCGCACACGGCTAACAATTAATCTGGTGTGTGCTAGGCGCCCCCTCCCACATATAGATAGATGGGAGGGGGAGGGGAGAGGCCAGGGCACGCCCTAGGGCTGGCCGCCGGCCCCCTAGGGGCCCTGCTTTGCCCTGCGCCCCCTGCCATGTTTCCCCAAGGGGGAAGGAAATAGGGGGGGGGGAGGGAAAGAAGTGGGAATCCTAATCCACACTTTCCTTTCGCTTCTCCCCTTCCCTTCTCCTCCTTAGGCCGGCCCATATGGGGGGTGCACCAGCCCCTTGTGGCTGGTGCATTTCCTCTCTTGCCCATAAGGCCCATATCTTTTGTCGGGGGTGCCCGGAACCCCTTTCGATGACCCGATAAGTACCCGGTACCCCAGAAACACTTCTGGTGTTCGAATACCATTGTCCTATATATCAATATTTACCTCTCGACCATTTCTAGACTCTTCGTCATGTCCGTGATCTCATCCGGGACTCCAAACAACATTCGGTCACCAAATCACATAACTCATATAATACTATATCGTCATCGAACGTTAAGCGTGCGGACCCTACGGGTTTGAGAACTATGTAGACATGACCGAGACACCTCTCCGGTCAATAACCAATAGCGGAACCTGGATGCCCATATTGTTTCCTACATATTCTATGAAGAGCTTTATCGGTCGAACCGTTATGACAACATACGTAATTCCCTTTGTCCATCGGTATGTTACTTGCCCAAGATTTGATCGTCGGTATCTTTATACCTAGTTCAATCTCATTACCGGCACGTCTCTTTACTTTTTCCGTAATACATCACCTCGTGACTAACTCCGTAGTCGTTTGCTTGCAAGCTTATGATGTGTATTACCGAGAGGGCCCAGAGATACCTCTCCGATACTCGGAGTGACAAATCCTAATCTCGATCTATGCCAACTCAACAAACACCTTCGGAGATACCTGTAGAGCATCTTTATAATCACCCAGTTACGTTGTGACGTTTGATAGCACATAATCTCATAGTCGAAGGAATATGTATTTGACATGAAGAAAGCAATAGCAATAAAACTGAACGATCATTATGCTAAGCTAACGGATGGGTCTTGTCCATCACATCATTCTCCTAATTATGTGATTCCGTTATCAAATGACAACTCATGTCTATGGTTAGGAAACCTTAACCATCTTTGATCAACGAGCTAATCTAGTAGAGGCTCACTACGGACACGGTGTTTGTTTATGTATCCACACATGTATTTGAGTTTCCCGTCAATACAATTCTAGCATGAACAATAAACCTTTATCGTGATTTAGGAAATATAATAATAACCATTTTATTATTGCCTCTAGGGCATATTTCCATCAGCATCTGGTGTATTAAGTTCATGGAGAAACGGAGTAATGTCGTAGGAATGATGACATGATGTAGACAGGATCTATTCATGTAGGAATAGACCCCATCTTGTTATCCTTAATAACAACGATACATATGTGTCATTTCCCCTTCTATCACTGGGATTGAGCACCGTAAGATCAAACCCATCACAAAGCACCTCTTTCCATGGCAAGAAAAAATGATCTAGTTGGCCTAACTAAACCAAAGATTCGAAGAAGAAATACGAGGCTATAAGGAATCATGCATATAAGAGAGCAAAACTCAAATAATTTTCATGGATAAAATAGACCTGATCATAAACTCGTAGTTCATCGGATCCCAACAAACACACCGTAAAAAGTGTTGCATGAAATGGATCTCCAAGAGATCATTGTATTGATAAGCAAAAGAGAGAGAGAGAGGAAGCCATCTAGCTACTAACTACAGACCCATAGGTCTACAATGAACTACTCACGCATCATCAAAGAGGCACCAATGAGGATGATGAACCCCTCCGTGATGTTGTCTAGATTGGATCTATGATTTCTGGAACTTGCAGCGGCTGGAATTGTGTTTCGTCCATTCCCCCTAGGGTTTTTGGATTTTTAGGGTATTTATAGAGCAAAGAGGCAGTGTGGGAGGCGGCCGAGGTGGGCACAACCCGCCAGGGCATGCCTGGGCCCAGGCGCGCCCAGGTGGGTTGTGCTCCCCTCGGAGCCCCCTCTGGTACTTCCTTGGCCCATCATGTGTCTTCTGGTCCAGAAAAAATCTCCAAAAAATTTCTCTGCGTTTGGACTCTGTTTGGTATTCATTTTTTGCGAAGTGAAAAACAAGCAAAAAACAGTAACTGGCAATGGGCACTATGTCAATAGGTTAGTCTCAAAAAATGATATAAAGTTGCTATAAAATGATTGTAAAACATTCAAGAATGATAATATAACAACATGGAACAATCAAAAATTATAGATACGTTGGAGATGTATCATGCACCATGACTCGATCAACAGTTGTTTAAGTTGGATTAACATCAGATTTAACTTGAATAAAAATGATTCAAGTCATAGTATGCGATGCGGTTCACGGGGTCATGATAATATGAATATAGGTGATGAATGCATCATATTCAATATGAGCATATGACATGATCTCTACTGCACACATTAACAAGATGACATATCCTCTACTGCATAACAATAATATATCATGGAACAACTATAATGCAACAAGTTTCATATGGTAAATCATTTTAATAATGAAGCATATAATGAATTTAATTCAAATAAAACCATTGCCATTGCAATGCCAGCCTTTCATATGAATGATGTGGCTTGCCTAAGTTCAGAGGAGTGTCACAATACTCCTGGTCTCCTCCAACACACTTAGGACCTTCTGAAAATAATTTAAATGCAAAAAACAAAATGTCACATAAAGCATTTTATTGCACCAGAAATTCTACATGGCAAGGAAAATTCTCAAACTTTGCAAACATAAACTTTAGCTCAATACAAAACTAATGCAAAAAAGTTTCAACTCATTTGGACTTATAGAATATGATTTATAGCTAGTCAAGGTTCTGGTCAAATTTGCATTTAAATTGAATTAAACAAAAATTCCAGAGAGGGCCACATCGAAGGCGTATTTTGCAAATTTTCCTCCACTAGAAAATAGTTCAGGAGGGGGAAGAGAGACTGACATGGGGGGGTCCCGTTGTCATGGTTAGAGAGAGAGAGGGGGGGGGGAACAGAGCCCAGCGGCTCTGTCGTCAGTGGTTCTCCGGCGAGGAGGCCACGGTGGCCGCCGACGAGGGTTTTGATGTGTCCAACACATCGTGGGGATCACGTACATATCGAGAGCGTCGGCGGAGGTGGATGGACAGCGATGTGGGCTTCTTCTCCAGAGATGGCGGGCGGTGGAGCTTGTTGGAGATGGCATTTCCGGCGACAATCCAACCAACTGCACCAGTGTGCTCAAGAGACCACGACGAACTCGACTATGGCAGTGGCGAAGACGGGGGTGACCGGAGCGAGTGGACGACCATGGGGGGACCTGCGGCCAACTCTGGCGAGGATCGGTGGCAGGAGGCCCTCCCGGCCTTGCCACACTTGCTAGGGATCAATTTGTGGCCAGTGAAGGTGACGGCGATGGGTAGAACAACTTGGGAAGGGGTCCTTATATAGATGGAGGGGTGGTTGAGCTCTGTGCTTCGCCGGAGATAGGCTGTTAGTGAAATACGAAGGAGAGAAGCTCGAGCTCAGCTTGGAGAGTAAGTAGACGAGCGCGGAGAAGCTACGCATGCACGCGAGCATAGTATCGCACACTAAGTGGGGCAGGTTGTGACGCCCCAAGACCGAAGCTTTAGATGCCTTCCATGGTTTCCGAGATTCATCGTGTGTTTTGTTTGGTTCGTTGCATTCATCTTTGCATCATGTCATCATGCAACCCTTTTTTATAACTCTTTTAAATAAATTGTATGTATCTTCGTTCCATTTAAATCGAGGGAAGGTGACTTCTCTTTATAACATATCCTCCCAATATTAGGGAGCTATATTAAAATATTCCATTCATGTGGAATTACTTTGACACACTTGCAAAATAATTTCCCATGCCTTTGTTATCTCACTTCTTGACCTCAAACTTTGTCCAATAAATTCTTTCATCATTTTCCCAAGCTCCACCTAAATTCTCAACATTTCTGGACCTACCAAACACCCACTTCTTTCACTCACTCATTTGAACTAAATTCAAATGAGTTTGGATCTAGGTTGCCCAACACCCTTCCAACCATTTTCGTCAAATCATTCATATTTTCCCGATCTCAGGAAAATATCTCACTAGTCCATACTCCTTCTCTACCTCTTCTTTTTCTCTCTTTTCTTTCTTTCTTTTTCTGTAAATGGAAAAGAGAGAAGCCCATTTTGGCCCAATGATCAGGCGAGCCCATAGAACCTCCTAAAGCCCAGCCGGCCTAAGGCCCAGCAACCCCTCCTAACCCTAGCTGCTCGATCCCCTCATCCGTCTCTCCTCGATCGCTCGCTCCCTCACCTCCCGCCGCCACCACACACGCACGCACACCACCCACAGCGGCGCTGCTTCCCTGGAGGCTGCACCCCAGCGAACTCCTCCTTTCCTCCACCTCACGCTGCTAGAGAAGCCCCTCTCCTCGCCCTTCCCCGCTCGTCCTCCAGGCGGCCAACTCCGGCGGCCTTCATCGCCCGTTCCTTCCTCCTCTCGCTCGCCTACACCACCAGATCAGGCCGCCTACGCCGCCCTTGCCCGGTCCCGGCCTGACCCCGCCGTCCAGGGCCCTTGCTGCCACACCCACCTGGACCGGCCCTGGATCCTTCGCCGGCGGCTAGACTCCGCTCCGTCCTCGCGTCCCCGCCGCCCCTCACCGTCGTCCTCTGCTCGGGAACAAGCACGACGCTCGCCGCCTCCTCTGCTCGTCCCGAGCGGCAGCGTTCCACCTCGCTGTGGAGCTCCCATGCCAAATCGCCATCTCTAGCAGCGCCTCCACGCCTTTTCTCCCGCCCTCCCGTGCTGCGTGATGAGTTCCTTCCCGAGTCCTCCTTACTGTGTCATCATTGCTGCCTCATGCCAGAGAAAGTTCTCGACCTCTCCGTTGACCTTTGTCGCAAGTCCAACAAGCAGCGCCTTCGGGGTTTTTCGCCAAGTCCCCGCTCCGATGTACACACATGCATCATTGACGACCGTCAAGTACCTATGACCGAAGACCAAGTACCCGTTGGATACGCCAAGTACCATGACTTCGCCTCTTGCTCCACAAGTACCGCACCAAACGCCAAGTACCAGGACGTTGAGGACCCGCCAAGTTCATTTACGTGCGTGTACGACTACACATCTGGGATGCGTCGAGTACCTCTATGGAAGAACCGAACGTCTACGAACTGTGTACAATGACCGTTGCCAAAGACTGTCGAGTGAACGTCTACCCACGCCGTGTTTTTTACCAAGTTCGATGATGACCTCCGAAGAACTCGGATTCACCAAGTTCCACTATCGTCGCCTCCAGAAACCTTGGATCCGTCAAGTCCGAAGATCCTTAGTACCACGACAACCCCGAAGGGATTCGTATTCGTCAAGTTCACCTTCAAAACGTGTACCACTACCGCCGCCCGAACGTGTACGACTGCTTCGACGACACCCCGTGAACGTCTACTTCCCCTATGTCCCATCGAACCCAAACCGTCTCAAACGCACGCTCCGAAGGTATAACCGCCGAGAATGAGCGCCCGTGAACGAATGCATGTGTTGTGTGAGATGCATGTTTGGATGTTGTATCCTCCCATGAACGTTCGTTGTTTCCCTCGCTTGGCACCGTCGTCGACCCATGGGAACCCGGTATCCGGGATCACCCCACCATCCTTGCATGACACGCTCCCGTCGCTTTTTCTTTTGCACCGACATCTCGATGAGTTATCGGATCATCGGAATGTTGTCGTGCATCATTTCCGTTGTTGTTGTCGTGGCACCCCTTTCTTTCCGTCGTGGTGACAAAATGCTCCACATCTTATAACTTGCCACCATGTTCATAAAATTGCATAAAACTTGCACATGTCATCCACATCATGATAATGACATTTAAAATGTTTAAATTGTTGTTTGCTTCAATTGCTAAATGACATGTGGGTTTTACCGGAATGGTTATTTGTTGTTTCTGGCCGCACTTAAAATTGCCTAAAATGTGTAGTTTACTTTTGCCTCACCTCTTGCTATGTTTAATAACATTTAATATTGTTGGGTACATAACCGAGAGCGAACTAAATAAAAGGATGTGGTGTTTTGTTAATATGCATCTCGTTGCATATTGAGCTCCACTTAATTTGTAGTATTGTTTGTTGCACTTTGCCATGCCATGACTCTTTAAACCGGACATGCATCATACTTGATTGTGCATCATATCATGTTTATGCTTGGTTGTTTACCATGTTGTTTTCTTCTTTCCAGTGTTGTTTCTTCTTATTAGTTCCGGTAACATCGCATTTGTGAGGATTCGTTCGACTACGTCCGTTTGTCTTCTTCATGGACTCGCTCTTCTTCCTTGCAGGATCTCAGGCAAGATGACCATACCCTCGAAATCACTTCTATCTTTGCTTGCTAGTTGTTCGCTCTATCGTTATGTCGCACTACCTACCACTTGTTATATCATGCCTCCCATATTTCCATGTCAAGCCTCTAACCCACCTTCCTAGCAAACCGTTGTTTGGCTATGTTACCGCTTTTGCTCAGCCCCTCTTATAGCATTGCTAGTTGCAGGTGAAGTTGAAGTTTGTTCCATGTTGGAACATGGATATGTTGGAATATCACAATATCTCTTATTTAATTAATGCATCTATATACTTGGTAAGGATGGAAGGCTCAGCCTCATGCCTGGTGTTTTGTTCCACTCTTGCCGCCCTAGTTTCCGTCATACCGGTGCTATGTTCCTTGATTTTGCGTTCCTTACGCAGTTGGGTGTTATGGGAACCCCTTGACAGTTCGCTTTGAATAAAACTCCTCCAGCAAGGCCCAACCTTGGTTTTAACATTTGCCACCTAAGCCTTTTTCCCTTGGGTTCTACAGACTCAAGGGTCATCTTTATTTTAAACCCTCGGGCTAGTGCTCCTCTGAGTGTTGGTACAAACTGGGCGATGTCCGGCGCCCCCTGGGCAACCAGGGTTTATGCCAACCCGACGTCTGGCCCATCCGGTGTGCCCCGAGAATGAGATACGTGCGACTCCTATCGGGATTTGTCGGCACATCGGGCGGCTTTGCTGGTCTTGTTTTACCATTGTCGAAATGTCTTGTAACCGGGATTTCGAGACTGATCGGGTCTTCCCGGAGAAGGAATATCCTTCGTTGATCGTGAGAGCTTGTGATGGGCTAAGTTGGGACACCCCTGCAGGGTATAAACTTTCGAGAGCCGTGCCCGTGGTTATGTGGCAGATGGGAATTTGTTAATGTCCGGTTGTAGAGAACTTGACACTTGACTTAATTAAAATGCATCAACCGCGTGTGTAGCCGTGATGGTCTCTTTTCGGCGGAGTCCGGGAAGTGAACACGGTCTTGTGTTATGCTTGAACGTAAGTAGTTTCAGGATCACTTCTTGATCACTTCTAGCTTCTCGACCGTTGCGTTGCTTCTCTTCTCGCTCTTATTTGCGTATGTTAGCCACCATATATGCTTAGTGCTTGCTGCAGCTCCACCTCACTACCTTCTCCTACCCATAAGCTTAAATAGTCTTGATCTCGCGGGTGTGAGATTGTTGAGTCCTCGTGACTCACGGATACTTCAAAACAGTTGCAGGTGCCGATGACAGTGCAGGTGATGCTACCAAGCTCAAGTGGGAGTTCGACGAGGATCTGGGTCGTTACTACGTTTCGTTTCCTGATGATCAGTAGTGGAGCCCAGTTGGGACGATCGGGGATTTAGCATTTGGGGTTGTCTTCCTTTATTTTGGTTCCGTAGACAGACCTTTGATTGTACTTTGGATGATGTATGGATTATTTATGTATTGTGTGAAGTGGCGATTGTAAGCCAACTCTTTATCCCTTTCTTATTCAGTACATGGGATGTGTGAAGATTACCCCTCTTGCGACAAACCTACCATGCGGCTATGCCTCTAAGTCGTGCCCCAACACGTGGGAGATATAGCCGCATTGTGGGTGTTACACAGGCGCCGCACTTGCGTGCACTGTTCCACCTGGTAGCATCGCGTCCACGTCTGGCATGCCATCTGTTGGCATTGGAGAGGAGTAGGGCAAGGCCAGTTGGACGCACGGGAGTGTGCTGAGTGGCGAAGACAAGCCGCGGTGGCGATAGAAGGAAGAACAGGCGGTGGCCGAGGGCCCCAGCGTCTAGAGCGCGCGCTTTGCATGTCGAACATCTCGCGCCAGCTTGGTCACCGCGTGCATTGGCACACGCTGTGCTTTTGGAAAGTGCAAGCCGTTTTTGGTGTGTAGTCCTTTTAACGCGGGGCTGAGATGAACTCTTGGTTTGCCACCTAGCTCACTCAACAAGACTTGAGCCTGATGCAAAGTTTCTGTACAAAAACTTGGATAGCAAGTTGTGCTCAAATGGATCGGTGAATAAGTCCAAATTTTTGCAGTTAAGAATCTCTTAGGAAGGTAATTATGTGGTAAAAATTTCAGCTCCAACAGGTTAAGGAAAAACACACTTGCTTCACAAACTGCCATGTCTGACCAGAAGCAAATCCATTTTTTCTAGCTGAAAATTTACAAAGGACAGTGGCAAATTTTTGCATGGGAAGGTGAGGCATGAACCAAAGAATATTTTGGAGTTTTCTTGGAATTTAATGAGTAAGAAAAATGAGGGTTGCTTCATAGCATAGAGGGAAAATATCCATTTTAGATAGAAAATGAATATAATGTCATAAAAGAAAATTATGACATGGTAATATTGTGAGAGGGATGAAGTTTTGAGAGGGTTTTAGTATAGTAGGCTTCACTTGGAAGAAATTCAAAAATAATTCCAAGTGATAAGTCCAAAAGAATTGACAGAAAAACCCATTTGCCAAAATAAATATTCAATAAATCCAAATAAAAAGAAAAGGCAAAAACCAGGGTGTCACACACATGGGGCCCACAGGGATACTGGCCTTGGGCCTCATGCCTCTAGTTATATATTGCTTCAAAACTAGTCCTCAAATTATCGTGCAACTTTTTGCTGTTGTAACCTCACAATGTGAGGCAAACTCATCGACAATCGATGTAGGTACTCCACCGGAGGGGAAATTCACCAACATCTTCACCGAGAATTCATGCTTCGCTGATCCCAATGAGGTATGAGTAGTCCACCCCTGGACTGTTGGTTTGCAGTTGTAGCTACGTAGCATCATCTCTCTCTATGCTTCGATACAATGGTCACGTGAGCCGTCTGACATCAATGTAATCCATATGATGTATTTTTTGCGATGAATCTTCTTACTATATGGCGAATAATACATTATTATCAGATCATGATCTTTGCAAGTGACTGATAAGACTACTACTTAGGCATATGTGAAAATCTACATGTCATGGTAGATATGATGGGGAACGTTGCATGAAAATCAAAAAATTTCCTATGAATCACCCAAGATCTAACCTAGGAGATGCATATCAATGAGAGGTGAGTGTGTCTACGTATACTTGTAGACCGAAAGCGTTAGCGTCGTAACGCGGTTGATGTAGTCATACTCGTCGCGATCCAATCACGATCCAATCCGATCTAGTGCCGAACGGACGACACCTCGAAGTTTAGCACACATACGGCTCGGCGGCGTCCTCTCCTTATTGATCTAGCAAGCGAGGGAGAGGAGGTATATGAGATGTAAACCAACACGATGGCATGGTGGTGGTAATGGCAGCGAAACACCGATGGGGCTTTTCCAAGAGCTGATGGATCGAGGTGGAGGCTTATCAGGAGAGAGAGGAGGCTTGGGTTTGGTGTCTCCAGCCCTTGCGCCCCCTCCCCACTATATATATAGCAGTGTGGGAGGGCTGGGGGCGTAGCGCTAGCCCCTCCTCCAAGGAGGGGAGGTGTCCAAGGGAGGAGGAGTGCCCTCCAAGCCAAGTGGAGGGCCTCCCCTTAGGGTTTCCCTTTCCCTAGGCGCATAGGCCAAGTAGGGGCTGGTGCGCCTGGACCAATAAGGACAGGGAACCTGTAGGATTGAAAGTAGGTCTAGAGGGGGGTGATTAGACTACTTAACCAAATAAAAATCTAGCCTTTTCTCAATTTTAAGTCTTGGCAGATTTTAGTAGCTTAGCACAAGTCAAGCAATCAACCTATACATGCAATTCTAAGAGTGTAGCAGTGGAAAGTAAAACATTGCATATGGAGGTAAAGGGAAGGGTTTGGAGAAGGCAAACGCAATGTAGACACAGAGATTTTTGGCGTGGTTTCGATAGGTGGTGCTATCGTACGTCCATGTTGATGGAGACTTCAACCCACGAAGGGTAACGGTTGCGCGAGTCCACAGAGGGCTCCACCCACGAAGGGTCCACGAAGAAGAAACCTTGTCTATCCCACCATGGCCATCGCCAGGACTTGGCTCACTTGGGTAGATCTTCATGAAGTAGGCGATATCCTTGCCCTTACAAACTCCTTGGTTCAACTCCACAATCTTGTCAGAGGCTCCCAAGTGACACCTAACCAATCTAGGAGACACCACTCTCGAAAAGATAATAGATGGTGTGATGATGATGAACTCCTTGCTCTTGTGCTTCAAATGATAGTCTCCCCAACACTCAACTCTCTCTCATATGTTTGGCTATGGTGGAAAGATGACTTGAGTGGAAAGCAACTTGGGGAAGGCTAGAGATCAAGATTCTTGTGGTTGGATTGGAATGTCTTGGTCTCAATAAATGAGTAGGTGGTTCTCTCTTAGAAAACGAGTAGTGGAAGTGTAGGCACGTTCTGATGGCTCTCTCTTTAGTAGAGAAGAGGGCGGAGGGGTATATATAGCCTCCACACAAAATCCAACCGTTACACACATTTGATCCAACTCGGTCAGACTGAATAGGTGAACTCGGTGAGACCCAGTCAGTTCAAAATGTGAACGTTAGGAATCTCGATGGGACCGACATGATCAACTCGGTGGGAGCAATGTGCTAGGGTTAGGGAAAAACCTCATCTCAGTGTGACCGATTGCATGAACTCGGTGAGACTGATTCTAGCAATGAGCAAACAGAGAGTTGGTCAGGCAAACTCGGTGGGACCAATCGCTCATTTCGGTGAGACCAAAATGTTACGAAGGGAAACCGACAGTTTGCATTTCCATCTCGGTTAGACTGAGATACCTATCGGTGAGACCGAATTGATTAGGGTCTCTGGTTGTGTCTATGTCAAAGGAACTCAGTGGCACCAGATAGATCAAATCGGTGGGGCCGAGTTTTCCTTTAGGTATAGGACATATTTGGATTTGAGAAAGTGGTTGAGGGCTTTGGAGCATATCACTAAGCATTTTGAGCAAGTAGACCATTAATCAACACGTCATCCCCTTTTAATAGTATTGGCTTTTCGTATGGACTCAGTGTGATCTTGGATCACTTAAAGTACAAATGTAGAGTCTTGAGCTTTTGCCAATCTTTGTCCTTAGCATTTTGAGGGGTCCACATCTCTAGTCCATGCCATGCCAATCATTGAACTTTCTGAAATATTTAACTTAAACTAGTAATAATGTACGTGCAATGCATGTTTGTATTAGGTAGGATATTAGTTGCACATTATATTAGGTAAGATATATCTGTTGCACATTGGTATTTGGTAAGATATCAATTACTTTTTCGCGGTAATGGTAGGATATTAATTACATGGCAGATTTCAAGGGATAGTGCTACCTCTTGAGCACTGCGTTGGTTTTCCCTTGAAGAGGAAAGGATGATGCAGCAAAGTAGCGTAAGTATTTCCCTCAGTTTTTGAGAACCAAGGTATCAATCCAGTAGGAGGCTACGCGCGAGTCCCTCGCACCTATACAAAACAAATAAATCCTCGCAACCAACGCGATAAGGGGTTGTCAATCCCTACACAGTCACTTACGAGAGTGAGATCTGATAGATATGATAAGATAATATTTTTGGTATTTTTATGATAAAGATGCAAAGTAAAATAAAATGCAATGAAAATAACAAAGTGTTGGAAGATTAATATGATGGAAGATAGACCCGGGGGCCATAGGTTTCACTAGTGGCTTCTCTCAAGAGCATACGTATTTTATGGTGGGTGAACAAATTACTGTTGAGCAATTGACAGAATTGAGCATAGTTATGAGAATATCTAGGTATGATCATGTATATAGGCATCACGTCCGAGACAAGTAGACCGTCTCCTGCCTGCATCTACTACTATTACCCCACACATCGACCGCTATCCAGCATGCATCTAGAGTATTAAGTTCATAAGAACAGAGTAACGCCTTAAGCAAGATGGCATGATGTAGAGGGATAAATTCATGCAATATGATAAAAACCCCATCTTGTTATCCTCGATGGGAACAATACAATACGTGCCTTGCTGCCTCTACTGTCATTGAGAAAGGACACAACAATATTGAACCCAAAGCTAAGCACTTCTCCCATTGCAAGAAAGATCAATCTAGTAGGCCAAACCAAACTGATAATTCGAAGAGACTTGCAAAGATAACCAATCATACATAAAAGAATTCAGAGAAGATTCAAATATTGTTCATAGATAAACTTGAGCATAAACCCACAATTCATCGGTCTCAATAAACACACCATAAAAGAAGATTACATCGAATAGATCTCCACAAGAGAGGGGGAGAACATTGTATTGAGATCCAAAAAGAGAGAAGAAGCCATCTAGCTAATAACTATGGACCAGAAGGTCTGAGGTAAACTACTCACACATCATCGGAGAGGCTATGGTGTTGATGTAGAAGCCCTCCGTGATTGATGCCCCTCCGGCGGAGCTTCGGAACAGGCCCCAAGATGGGATCTCGTGGATACGGAAAGTTATGGCAGTGGAATTAGGGTTTTGGCTCCGTATTTGATTGTTTTGGGGTACGTAGGTATATATAGGAGGAAGGAGTACATCGGTGGAGCAACAGGGGGCCCACGAGGGTGGAGGGCGCGCCTGGGGGGGGGGTAGGCGCGCCCCCTACCTCGTGGCTTCCCTGTTGGTTGCTTGACATAGGGTCCAAGTCTCCTGGATCTTGTTCGTTCCGAAAATCACGTTCCCAAAGGTTTCATTCCGTTTGGACTCCGTTTGATATTCCTTTTCTTCGAAATCCTGAAATAGAAGTGGGCCTCCGGTTGGTAGGTTAGTCCGAAAAATAATATAAAAGTGTATAATAAAGCCCAATAATGTCCAAAACAGAAGATAATATAGCATGGAGCAATCAAAAATTATAGATACATTGGAGACGTATCAAGCATCCCCAAGCTTAATTCCTGCTCGTCCTCGAGTAGGTAAATGATAAAAACAGAATTTTTGATGTGGAATGCTACTTGGCATAATTTCAATGTAATTCTTCTTAATTGTGGTATGAATATTCAGATTCGAAAGATTCAAGACAAAAGTTTAATATTGACATAAAAAATAATAATACTTCAAGCATACTAACTAAGCAATTATGTATTCTCAAAATAACATGGACAAAGAAAGTTATCCCTACAAAATCATATAGTATGTCTATGCTCTATCTTCACCACACAAAGTATTTAAATCATGCACAACCCCGATGACAAGCCAAGCAATTGTTTCATACTTTTGACATTCTCAAACTTTTTCAATCTTCACGCAATACATGAGCGTGAGCCATGGACATAGCACTATATGTGGAATAGAATGGTGGTTGTGGAGAAGACTAAAAGGGAGAAGATAGTCTCACATCAACTAGGCATATCAACGGGCTATGGAGATGCCCATCAGTAGATATCAATGTGAGTGAGTAGGGATTGCCATGCAATGGATGCACTAGAGCTATAAGTATATGAAAGCTCAACAAAAGGAACTAAGTGGGTGTGCATCCAACTCGCTTGCTCACGAAGACCTAGGGCAATTTGAGGAAGCCCATCATTGGAATATACAAGCCAAGTTCTATAATGAATAATTCCCACTAGTATATAAAAGTGATAACATAGGAGATTCTCTATCATGAAGATCATGGTGCTACTTTGAAGCACAAGTGTGGTAAAAGGATAGTAGCATTGTCCCTTCTCTCTTTTTCTCTCATTTTTTATTTGGGCCTCTTTTTTATGGCCTCTTTTTTATTTGGGATTCTTTGGCCTCTTTTTTATTTTATTTTTATTTTTCGTCCGGAGTCTCATCCCGACTTGTGGGGGAATCATAGTCTCCATCATCCTTTCCTCACTTGGGACAATGCTCTAAAAATGATGATCATCAGACTTTTATTTACTTACAACTCAACAATTACAACTCAATACTTAGAACAAAATATGACTCTATGTGAATGCCTCCGGTGGTGTACCGGGTTATGCAATGAATCAAGAGTGACATGTATGAAAGAATTATGAATAGTGGCTTTGCCACAAATACAATGTCAACTACATGATCATGCAAAGCAATATGGCAATGATGGAGCGTGTCATAGTAAACGGAACGGTGGAAAGTTGCATGACAATATATCTCAGAATGGCTATGGAAATGCCATGATAGGTAGGTATGGTGGCTGTTTTGAGGAAGGTATATGGTGGGTGTATGATACCGGTGAAAAGTGCGCGGTATTAGAGAGGCTAGCAATGGTGGAAGGGTGAGAGTGCGTATGATCCATGGACTCAACATTAGTCATAAAGAACTCATATACTTATTGCAAAAATCTACAAGTTATCAAAGCAAAGTATTACGCGCATGCTCCTAGGGGGATAGATTGGTTGGAAAAGACCATCGCTCGTCCCCGACCGCCACTCATAAGGAAGACAATCAATAAATAAATCATGCTCCGACTTTATCACATAACGGTTCACCATACGTGCATGCTAAGGGAATCACAAACTTTAACACAAGTATCTCTCAAATTCACAACTACTCAACTAGCATGACTCTAATATCACCATCTTTATATCTCAATACAATCATCAAGCATCAAACTTCTCTTAATATTCAACACACTCATAAGAAAGTTTTTACTAATCTTGTATACCTAGCATATTAGAATTATTTAAGCAAATTACCATGCTATTTAAGACTCTCAAAATAATCTAAGTGAAGCATGAGAGAATAATAGTTTCTATAAAACAAATCCACCTCCGTGCTCTAAAAGATATAAGTGAAGTACTAGAGCAAAACTATATAACTCAAAAGATATAAGTGAAGCACATAGAGTATTCTAATAATTTCTGAATCATGTGTGTCTCTCTCAAAAGGTGTGTACAGAAAAGATGATTGTGGTAAACTAAAAAGCAAAGACTCAAATCATACAAGACGCTCCAAGCAAAACACATATCATGTGGTAAATAAAAATATAGCTCCAAGTAAAGTTACCGATAGAAGTAGACGAAAGAGGGGATGCCTTCCGGGGAATCCCCAAGCTTTGGCTTTTAGGTGTCCTTAGATTATCTTGGAGGTGCCATGGGCATCCCTAAGCTTAGGCTCTTGCCACTCCTTGTTCCATAATCCATCAAATCTTTACCAAAAACTTGAAAACTTCACAACACAAAACTTAAAGTAGAAAATCTCGTGAGCTCTGTTAGCAAAAGAAAACAAAACACCACTTCAAGGTACTGTAATGAACTCATTATTTATTTATATTGGTGTTAAACCTACTGTATTCCAACTTCTCTATGGTTTATAAACTATTTTACTAGCCATAGATTCGTCAAAATAAGCAAACAACACACCAAAAACAGAATCTGTCAAAAACAGAACAGTCTGTAGTAATCTGTAGATAGCACAAGATATGGAAACCCAAAAATTCTAAAATAAATTTATGGACGTGAGGAATTTATCTATTAATCATCTGAAAAAATAATTAACTAAATAGCACTTTCCAAATAAAAATGTCAGCAGTTCTCGTGAGCGCTAAAGTTTCTGTTTTTTTACAACAAGATTAACAAGACTTTCCCTAAGTCTTCCCAACGGTTCTACTTGGCACAAACACTAATTAAACACAAAAAAAACACAACCAAAACAGAGGCTAGATAAATTATTTATTACTAAACTGGAGCAAAAAGCAAGGAATAAAAATAAAATTGGGTTGCCTCCCAACAAGCGCTATTGTTTAACGCCCCTAGCTAGGCATAAAAAGCAAGGATAGATCTAGGTATTACCATCTTTGGTAGGCAATCCATAAGTGGATCTCATAATAGATTCATAAGGTAATTTAATTTTCTTTCTAGGAAAGTGTTCCATGCCTTTCCTTAACAAAAATTGGAATCTAATATTTCCTTCCTTCATATCAATAATTGCACCGATCGTTCTAAGGAAAGGTCTACCAAGAATAATAGGACATGAAGGATTGCAATCTATGTCAAGAACAATAAAATCTATGGTCACATAGTTCCTATTTGCAAAAATAAGAACATCATTAATTCTTCCCATAGGTTTCTTAATAGTGGAATCCGCAAGGTGCAAGTTTAAAGAGCAATCATCAAAATCACGGAAACCTAACAAATCACACAAAGTCTTTGGAATCGTGGAAACACTAGCACCCAAATCACACAAAGCATAACATTCATGATATTTAATTTTAATTTTAATAGTTGGTTCCCACTCATCATAAAGTTTTCTAGGGATAGAAACTTCCAACTCAAATTTTTCTTCATAAGATTGCATCAAAGCATCAACGATATGTTTGGTAAAAGCTTTATTTTGGCTATAAGCATGAGGAGAATTTAGCACGGATTGCAACAAGGAAATACAATCTATCAAAGTGCAGATATCATAATTAAATTCCTTGAAATCCAAAATAGTAGGTTCATTAACATCTAGAGTTTTGATCTCTTCAATCCCACTTTTATCAATTTTAGCCTCAAGATCTAAAAACTCTGAATTTTTGGAATGCCTTGTAGGTAAAGGTGGACCATATTCAGTCCCATCATTATCAAGATTCATATTGCAAAACAAAGATTTAATAGGGGACACATCAATAACTTTTAGATCTTCATCTTTATTATCATGGAAACTAGAAGAACACGCTCTTATAAAGGAATCTTTCTTAGCACGCATCCTAGCGGTTCTTTCTTTGCACTCATCAATGGAAATTCTCATGGCTTTGAGAGACTCATTGATATCATGCTTAGGAGGAATAGATCTAAGTTTTAAAGAATCAACATCAAGAGAAATTCTATAAACGTTCCTAGCCAAATCATCAACTTTAAGCAATTTATCTTTAAGCAAAGCATTGAAATTCTTTTGTGAATTCATCAATTCCTTAACACTAGTCTCAAATTCAGAGGGCATCTTATTAAAATTTTCATAAGAATTGTTGCAGGAATTACCATAATTATTAGAGGAATTACTAGGATAAGGCCTAGGATTAAAGTTTCCTCTATACGCGTTGTTACCAAAATTATTCCTACCAACAAAATTCACATCCATAGATTCATTATTATTCTCAATCAAAGTAGACAAAGGCATATCATTAGGATCAGAAGAAACACTCTTAGTAGTAAATAATTTCATAAGTTCATCCAACTTTCCACTCAAAACATTAATTTCTTCTATCACATGCACTTTTTTATTAGTAGATCTTTCAGTGTGCCATTGAGAATACTTAACCATAATATTATCTAGGAGTTTAGTAGCTTCTCCTAAAGTGATTTCCATAAAAGTGCCTCCCGCGGCCGAATCTAAAAGATTTCTAGAAGCAAAATTCAATCCGGCATAAATTTTTTGTATAATCATCCACAAATTGAAACCATGTGTTGGACAATTACGTATCATTAATTTCATCCTCTCCCAAGCTTGTGCAACATGTTCATGATCAAGTTGCTTAAAATTCATGATATCGTTTCTAAGAGAGATGATCTTAGCGGGAGGAAAATACTTAGAGATAAAAGCATTTTTGCACTTATTCCAAGAATCAATACTATTTTTAGGCAAAGACGAAAACCAAGCTTTAGCACGATCTCTAAGTGAAAAAGGAAATAGCTTCAATTTAACAATATCATTGTCCACATCTTTCTTCTTTTGCATATCACACAAATCAATGAAGCTATTTAGATGGGTAGCGACATCTTCACTAGGAAGGCCGGAAAACGGATCTTTCATGACAAGATTTAGTAAGGCAGCATTGATTTCACAAGATTCAACATCGGTAAGAGGAGCAATCGGAGTGCTAATAAAATCGTTGTTGTTGGTATTGGTAAAGTCACACAATTTACTGTTATCTTGAGCCATCGTGACAAGCAAGCAATCCAACACACAAGCAAACGAGGAACGGGCAAAAAGAGGCAAATAGAGAAAGAGAGGGAGGATAGAGAGAGAGGGCGAATAAAACGGCAAGGGTGAAGTGGGGGAGAGGAAAATGAGAGGCAAATGGCAAATAATGTAATGTGGGAGATAAGGATTGTCATGGATACTTGGTATGTTGACTTTTGCGTAGACCTCCCCGGCAACGGCGCCAGAAATCCTTCTTGCTACCTCTTGAGCACTGCGCTGGTTTTCCCTTGAAGAGGAAAGGGTGATGCAGCAAAGTAGCATAAGTATTTCCCTCAGTTTTTGAGAACCAGGGTATCAATCCAGTAGGAGGCTACGCGCGAGTCCCTCGCACCTACACAAAACAAATAAATCCTCGCAACCAACGCGGTAAGGGGTTGTCAATCCCTACACGGTCACTTACGAGAGTGAGATCTGATAGATATGATAAGATACTATTTTTGGTATTTTTATGATAAAGATGCAAAGTAAAATAAAAGGCAATGAAAATAACTAAGTGTTGGAAGATTAATATGATGGAAGATAGACCCGGGGGCCATAGGTTTCACTAGTGGCTTCTCTCAAGAGCATAAGTATTTTATGGTGGGTGAACAAATTACTGTTGAGCAATTGACAGAATTGAGCATAGTTATGAGAATATCTAGGTATGATCATGTATATAGGCATCACGTCCGAGACAAGTAGACCGACTCCTGCCTGCATCTACTACTATTACTCCACACATCGACCGCTATCCAGCATGCATCTAGAGTATTAAGTTTATAAGAACAGAGTAACGCCTTAAGCAAGATGAAATGATGTAGAGGGATAAATTCATGCAGTATGAGAAAAACCCCATCTTGTTATCCTCGATGGCAACAATACAATACATGCCTTGCTGCCCCTACTGTCACTGGGAAAGGGCACCGCAAGATTGAACCCAAAGCTAAGCACTTCTCCCATTGCAAGAAAGATCAATCTAGTAGGCCAAACCAAATTGATAATTCGAAGAGACTTGCAAAGATAACCAATCATACATAAAAGAATTCGGAGAAGATTCAAATATTGTTCATAGATAAACTTGATCATAAACCCACAATTCATCGGTCTCAACAAACACACCGCAAAAGAAGATTACATCGAATAGATCTCCACAAGAGAGGGGGAGAACATTGTATTGAGATCCAAAAAGAGATAAGAAGCCATCTAGCTAATAACTATGGACCCGAAGGTCTGAGGTAAACTACTCACACATCATCGGAGAGGCTATGGTGTTGATGTAGAAGCCCTCCGTGATCGATGCCCCCTCCGGCGGAGCTCCGGAATAGGCCCCAAGTTGGGATCTCGTGGATACAGAAAGTTACGGCGGTGGAATTAGGGTTTTGGCTCCGTATTTGATCGTTTGGGGGTACGCAGGTATATATAGGAGGAAGGAGTACGTCGGTGGAGCAACAGGGGGGCCACGAGGATGGAGGGCGCGCCCCCTACCTCGTGGCTTCCTTGTTGGTTTCTTGACGTAGGGTCCAAGTCTCCTAGATCTTGTTCATTCCGAAAATCACGTTCCCGAAGGTTTCATTCCGTTTGGACTCCGTTTGATATTCCTTTTCTTCGAAACCCTAAAATAGGCAAAAAAACAGCAATTCTAGGCTGGGCCTTCGGTTAGTAGGTTAGTCCCAAAAATAATATAAAAGTGTATAATAAAGCCCAATAATGTCCAAAACAGAAGATAATATAGCATGGAGCAATCAAAAATTATAGATACGTTGGAGACGTATCAGTTAGCGTTGAGTCAAAAATGTGTTTATAACCAATGTTAGTGGTGGGTAATTAGAGCGTTAAACGTGTTTGGTGCTCAACATTGGAGCAATTTGAACCGCTAGATAACATGATTTGACGGTCGAGATGGTTTGGATCTGCCCATTTGGGTCTTCTTAAATTGGTATAGATGGATATTAGTTCAATGAGCTATATGTTGTTACGAATTACCAAAACCACCCGGGGATTAGTTGCACTTTCAATCTCCCCCTTTTTGGTAATTGATGACAACATATAGATCAAAGCTTCGACAAATGATAGTATGAATGAAATACATCGTCGCTTTGAGAAGTATGTGATAAGCAAGAGCTCCCCCTAAATTTGTGCATTATTTAAAAGTTTCTTTTGAATGCAAATGCACAGTCAATTAGGATCATGGGTCAACTCTTTCATGTCACATACATCTTGATGGAGCGCTCAAAATGATAGACTATAAAGAACATGCATTCATCACCATGGGAAACATGATTGATCATACACAAGTATTAAGATATCATCATTCAAACACACATTAAAGCATAATATTATCAAACACATGATCATAAGAGTATCTCACACACAAGCACAAATAGTAGCAAGCAAACGATCAAACGACAAGTAGCAAGAGAAGCAACAAAAGGGCAAAACACACACACACTCTCTCTCAACTTAATGATCTATACACTTTCTCCCCCTTTGGCATCAAGTTACCAAAAATCTTGAAAATGCATAGTGCTATGTAACACTCTGGGCACGATCTCCGGGAGCTCAGGTGTGCGAAGATGGCGTGGAGAGGAGTCCGTCTGCAAAAACTTCTGAAGATGTCTGAGGAGCTGGAGGATTTGCAACTGGAGGAATGACTGGGGCAGTTGCTGCAAGTGCTGAAGTGGTAGTACTCGTATCACTGACAACTGGCACAACTACAGACCTTTGTGCCCTTGGCACATGCTAAAAAGTGTTGGTAGTTGGTCTATCACTCATGTCCTCAATCTCTTCCTGTAGCTTCTCAAATGTGGTCTGAATCTCGGTGACCTTCACATCTAGATCATGAAGCTTGGTCTCAAATATGCTCTCAAGGCTCTCTTGATTTCGAGTCAGGGTGGCTAGTCCTTTCTCTATTCTCACTGTTGCCTCAAGTAGATAGCTGAGTTGATCTTGCTCGGTCTTGAGATTGACAACTAAAGCATCTGGCATTGTGGAAGTCTTTGCTGCCTTTGCTTTCTCTCGCTTCTCTCGAGCCTCTACAGAAGTAGGATGTGATGCATCCATGACAACCACGTTGTCCTCAAAGTCTGGCCTTAGGGGAAGATGCTCTTTGTCTAGAAGATATGTCACTGTCCCCATCTTGGAGTTGATGAGCATCTGAATGTGGGGGCATATCCACATGACCTTTTCTGGTCAGCAGCAGTTCTCTTCACAGTTTCAATGATCAAGCTCATCACCTTGAACTTTTCTGGCACATCAAACATGTGAAGCAGGTTGATAGAGTGACCATGGATCATTCTATGATCTCCTGACTTGGGCAGTAGAGTGTGCCATAGTATAATGTTTATTGTGGTCAGACCTGACAGCAGATAGTAGATTGATCCAAACTTGTGAGTCTCCAAGGCATCATCAGGAATTTCCTTGTACATGTGAGCCATGGAGTTGTGTCCCTTCCTTGGCTTGGCATACACATATGTGCCATCTCCACCTTCTTCAGGGGCATTGATCAACTTGGCCCACTCAGCAATTGATGATTTAAACCTTGTGCCTTCAGTCATCCAGACTATCTTGCCATCTGGGTAGAAATGGGCAGTTGAATAGAATTGCATGACCATTTCATCATTCCATTTTGTTAGTTTCTGACCAACAAAAGTGTCAACTCCGTTCATTCTGAAACTCTCATGAACTCCTGGAAAGTAATCCTCATTGTCATCAATGAATTCCCAATCAACCCATCTCATGTCATTGACAATGGGCTTCTTATCCAATAGGTCAGTCTCATAGAAGTCTTGTTGTTCCTTGGTGTGAAAGTGATAGTCATAGCAGTCCTTATCCTTGCAGCATATGGATCAGTCTGTCTCTAGAGTCTAAGACCTGCATCCTTTCTCAACTTCATATCCTTAGCCACTGGATGATTGTCATCATGATCTGGAACCTTTGGCTTCAACTTTCTGAGCACTTGTGGCTCTTCATCCTCTTGTATTTCAGGCACTGGAGCCTTGTTCTTCTCTGCAGCTGAGATGTTTCTGGTGGATCTCTTGGGTGCAGTTGGCTTGGAGGCTTGTGCTTGAGATGAGCGCTTGGAGGTTGTCTTGGGCTTAGATGGAGCAGCCCCAGACTTGATAGCACCCCCCATGAGCTTCTGAGATTTTGGCACTGGCTCTTCATCTTCCTCATCAGATTCTCTCGTCATGGAAGGTTTTCCAATCACTCTGGCCATAGTCTTCTTGAGCCTTTCCTTCCTTTTCTTTCCTACAGCAACCTCTTCCTCTTCAGGTTGCATGGTTTCTAGAGTGGAGGCTCTGGCTTTAGACATGGGCTTCCTCTGGGAAGGATCCTTCTTGTGCATACCAGGCTTGATGGCAGCAGCAACATCTTGCTCTTTCTTGAGCACTTTCTTCTTTGAGGTCACTTCCTCATCAGCAACATAGTCCTCATCTTCAGAATCTGAGGTTCTCTTCTTCCTCTGCCTAGTAATAGCCTTAGGCAAATTGCTTGGTGTGCTTCTGCTTCCATCATCATAGCTGCTTGAGGGACTAGTTCCCTCACTGAGATTCACCTGCTCCTCTGACCTATTATAACTGTCACTGTTGTCTGACATGGCTGAAACTGACCCTGTGAATAGATAGGTATAGGTAGAGTGGATGAGCATCACAAAGCACAACTGATTTTTGCAAAGAGTTGAGACAAAAATTTGATTTTAGTTTTCTACAGAAAGCATTTCGGAGCTACCGATATGACAAACTCGGTGGCACCGAAGCGGATTTAGAGTCTAAACATGCAATTTTGGTCAGACCGAAATACAGTTTGGTGACTCCGAGATGCTAGGGTTTCACAGAGAATGTGAACTCAGTCACACCGATTGGTACACTTCGGTCAGACCAAGTTGTACATGTGTAATGGCCTGGGCCAAATCGGTGAGACCGATTTCTTCAGATTGGTCGTTCCGAGATGAGTTCGGCGGAAACCTAACCCTAAGTTTTTTTTGCATCAAATCTATTCTAGAGGAAGTTTTAGGTGGATACATTGATCTTAATCGTGGCTAGAAACATGGCATTAATATTTGTGCAGGAATCGGAGTTAAGGAATACACAAAGAGATCAAGTCCTACCCTAACTTGGCGATGAACTCGCTACGACGACAACGGCGGAGGAGATTCCCGTTGATGGCGGTAGAGACCAGCGGCAGGAGGGCGCTGGCGATGAAGGAGATGATCCGGAGACCAGGAGGGGCGGCAGAGCTGGGTAGGCGTGGTTGGGAGTTTGAAGAAATTTCCAAAATTCAACTCACGACATATATATACCCAGTCACCGTCGGTGTGACCGAGTGGAATGACTCGGTGGCACCGAAATATAGAATCACAAGTGGTTACTGCAACTCGATGAGACCAAACTGTTCTAATCGGTTGCACCGAGGTGAAAACCTAGATCAACTCAGTGCTTTTGGTGGGACCGAAAGGAGTGAATCGGTCAGACCGAGAGTCATTAAGTGGTTTTGGAAGTTTAAGCCCTTGACGGATTGGTGGCTCCGAGTGCTCCTCACCCGGAGGGTCTGAATTTGACTTGATCGAACTTTGTGATGTAGCATGAATAGAGTTTGAGACGAGAAAGACATAGATAGCTAGAGGGATTACTTAGGCATTCTTGTCCGTCCATTCGGCAAATAGAGAAGCCAAACAATCAAAGCAACAAATGGATGTCCTTGAGCGGGAAAAATATGCAACCAACATGCTCGCACAATAAGATAGCAAATGAAATATAAAGCAAAGCATGCACAAACACTCTAGCATCTATCAAGCAATTGGTGATGACTAGGTCATCTATATATGAGTATATTGACTGAGGAGTCAAATGAGAACATTTGATCGTAGGTCATACTCATCATTTAAGTACAAGTGGGGTTGCCACTTTTACATAAAGCATTGTTGTCTTCACACCATTAGAGTTGCTTTTGCTCAATTCTTAGAGCAAAGCTCCCCTAGATGTGATATCCCCCCTAAGAGGGATGACCTAACCTTGGGTTTTGTTGATGATGACTTCATGTAGGTGTTGAAGATGTAGATGCTCATCGTTGATGTAGATCATTTGGAGCAATCCATTGGAGTGATTTGCACTTTCAATACCTACATGGGTTAGTCCCACAAGGAACATACAAGGATATCCATAGACATAGAGTGAAATACACATATGATGTTGTCCATGAAAGCATTAGGTTACCTTATCCCTTGTCTTACCAACAAGAGGGTGTCGGCGTCCTGAGAATGGGGGTATCTAGACTTGCCTGCCTGTGGCCCATGGCGTGGCTCCACCAGTGGCCTGGTACGACCCATCATCCGCAGCAAACAACTCAAGACCCTCGCGAGGCGGATGACGTCAAGACCTCCCTGGGGGCAGCCTCGCTAGGCTATCTCCTGAGGCACGGAGATATCTATGCAAGGGGAACCTCGCGAGGTTCACATGATGTGAGCCATGACGACCAAGGCCAGGCGGGCGCCAGCGGGCGCAGTGTACCAGTTTCCTCTTTGGTGCTAAAGAGACAGGCACATGCGAGGAGTCCCGAGGCAGCCGGCAAAGGTTTCCATATCGGTGCAACAAGACCAAGGCCAGCAGGGCGGCAGGACGAAGGTCACCGCAGAGCCCACAACAGCGTCACCACCAGAGTCTTTGGCAGGCGAAGACCACCTTTTATCAGGATAGTTTGTATTAGTTGCCCCCCTTCAAACTTGGTTGCTGTTGGATCCCTTCCCTCCTAACATTTGGGAAGTGGACCAGGGCCTCTATAAATAGGGCTAGCCACCACCGTAGCAAGGGACGGATCATTCAGACCATCCACACACACACCAGCTCATCGAGCTCAAGAACACCTCTCCTCAGGAGGCAGTTCATCCATTTTATTAGTTCATCCCTAGCCTTCGAGGAAATCCACCACCATCACACTGGAGTAGGGTATTACACCACAACGGTGGCCCGAACCAGCGTAAACCTATGTGTCTCGTGTTCCTTGGGTCCGTCGAGCTAGGCCGTGGGATCATCGAGCGAGCGAACTAGAGAGGAGGAATACTTCGTGCGCACCCCAGTGTTCGAACCTCAAGGGTTTGCCGGAACCCATGATCTGACATTTGGTGTGCCAGGTAGGGGTGCACCGAAGCTTCTTCTCCGTCGATCGACCCGCCATCGCCTGGCAGCTCTGATGTCTGACGGTCCAAGGACCCATGCCGACCACTGGCGGCCTGGCTCGCCCGGGCGCCGCCATCCATGCAAGAAGACCTCAACTCCGTGCTCCAGGTGGCCCGCGCGCCGCCCAACGCCCGCGGGTGCGGGCAGTGGGGGCCTACACCCATCGCCCTCGCGCCGCGGCGCACACGCGCAGCCGCGCGATCCTCAGGTTACACTATGGCAACAACACTGCATACCCGACGGGAGCAAGTGAACATGTGAGCCGCACTCATCATGGCACGGGAGTTGCTATGGTGTAGATTTGTGGAGAGCGGTCGCGACGCACTACTGGAGCGGGTTGCTGAACTGCTGGATGCCGCTTGCAGAGGTACGCCGCCTTTCTGCTCCTTAGCCACACCCCAAGTTGTAGCGGAAGCGTGCGCAAGGCCCTAGCAAGCTCGTGCGCCCCTTGGGGCATCAAGGGGATCCGAAGACACCAACACGGGCCTTGGCACGGGCCGCCCTGCCCCAACCACGCCCTCACTAGGAGGGACGAGCGCTGGCGGCCCGCCGCAAGGGTGCGCCGGGATGCCACACAGGGGCCACCAGGGTCAAATGCCGCAACTGGCAGCTCAAGGCACGGGGCACCTAGGTGGCGGTTCCGGCGAGGTGACTGCGGACGCCTACGTGCCCCGGATGGTGAATTTGGAGTACCTGCCGGGGGAAGGCCCCAATCCGTTCCCTGGACCAGGATGGGCGGCTGGAGGGCCCGGGGCGCGGGCCTTCCACGAGTCACCCAGAGGCTTCACCAACCCCCTCAGCGACGATGACGGCGGGGTACAGCCGATATTCATGAGCAAGCTTATGCTAACCCTAAACTGCTGGACAACTAGGCTGTAGTAGCAGTTAGAGACCTCAGGGCAATGGCCCTGCCCCCGACAGGAGTGGTGCTCTGGGGGTTAAGCGGGAGAGGCCCAGAGCCAAGCACTCCCCCATGCCATACAGAGCGAGGTGCTGCACGGAGGTAGGTCCTCTGCCGGGGGAAGCGCTGGCAAGCCTTTCCCCCCAGCAGAGGGCCCGTGGTCGCTAAGGGCGCCGCTAGCATCCCCCTTGCCCCTTGGTCTCGTCCTGGTTTCCAGATGCCCCAATGGTGGTCGGGGGTGGCCCGGGGCGGGGCCCTCGCATGGCGATATGAAGTAAGGATTGCGCCTGTGAAGGTCTCCGCTCGTGACACTCTCACATAATAATGAGTGGGGATATACATGCCCTGGAGTCTCCGGAGTGCCGCCCTCGGGCCTCGAGGGTTCCCGCCCACGTCCTAGTGGAAGCACCATGCTCCGGCTGCCGTCGACAGTGTCCCCCAATGACTATGCTCACAGCCAGTGAAGCACTTCGCTCCGCGCTGGTGGGAAGACAAGAAGACTAGCTAGGTGCCGGACGTGGCCATTCACTTTCATCCCCTTTTCTGTAGCTCGATTTGCCACATTTTGGATCTGAACTTGGAATCTCATTTTCATTGTCAAGTTGGGGGGGGGAGTCTTCTTGCTTGAGTGAGTTTCTTGCGTTTTGGTTGCGTGCTCTGTTTAGAGACTTGCGCCTATTGCCCCTTCCCCTACAAGCGCCTCGCGAGCGGGGGCTAGGCATGGTATGCGCACAACGACCATGCTCAGACATGCCCGGATGGTGGCAACCTCCCTCCAAGACCAAGAGCGCAATCGCCGCGGGGCCATTGCATGCACACCCTGCCGAGGTCTGGCGCTCGCTCCTCGCGAGGCCCTCTTAGGCAGACCAGCAGGCTCCTTGGGAAATCTAACCCTCGCGAGCTCCGGGGGGCCCCTCTCAGGAGCAAGGCGCGTCGACAACCACAAAACCACTTTAAGGCCCGCTGGGACAAGGTAAATTACAGCGGCAGAGCCTGCTGAGGGGCTCGTGCACCTACAGAAGCATGTTCAAGTCTAGCCTGAAAAGAAAATATAACAGTAATTTACTTACACGAGCCCCCCTCTCCAAAATGCTCTCACGCCTCTAGAGGCTGTGTCCAAGTCTTTACGTGCAGGCTAAAGCGAAGGAGCGCGAGCTCAATCGGGCATGTCACTCGCGGCGTCGCCCGGATCGCTCTCGTACCCACTGTTGGTGTTGTCGCTGGCGTCGTCTTCACTGTCATCAACCACGCCGCCTTCGTCCGCCACGACCACCGCCACGTCGTCCTAGGTGGCAAAGGCCCTGACTAGAGCATCCACATTATCATCCACCCAACACGCCAGGTTGTCCCGGATGGCCCCGGGCACTGGAGCGATGGCTCCGTCAAAGTCAAAGTGGGGATCGATGTTCTGGAGATGACTGAAGAGGCGGGAGAACGCGCGCCCGAGGAGGCCTCGCCTCCTTTCTTCAACAAGCTCGCAAGCCCTTGTGGCCTGGTCCTCCAGGCACGTCACGACATCGGTAAATAAATGGAGATGGCTGGCATAGTCTTCCGCGTGGGGATGACGGGCGCGCTCCTCGCAGATGGCGCCCAGTGCCCGGTTGACCCTCAATCTCAGGGCCTAGAGCATCGGAGCGTGCTCGCGCTGCAACATCTGCCAACGACACACCTCCTCCCGGTTCTGCTGCGTGAGGGACTTGACAGCATCAACCCGCTGTTGGAGCAAAAGCAGTTCATCATGGGTAGAGGTTAGCTCGGCCTGGGCGGAGGTCAGGGCCGCCATGGCGGTCCTCTCACGCTCCACCGCCTCGTCATCCTTGACCTGAGGGCGGTGGTCCTGCCTTCAGCCTTGGCCTCCAAGAGCTTCAACTTTAGGTCTTGCACATTGGCAAGATCCGCGCGAGCCTTCGCCACCCTGCGGTCGACCTCCTCCTGGATCGCGGCCTCGCGCGCATTGACGGTGTCTTCAGCCAGGGCCACCTGGCGCTCCCTCGTCTCCAACCGTTCAAGCTCGAGGCTGCGCTCCGAGGCCTCCAGCAGCAGCGCCTCCTTGCGCTCCAGGATCTCTTTATCTTCGGAAGGTGCCCTCCTCATCGACGCCAAGGCGATCCCGCCTGCCTCGACCTGCTGCTCCATGGCAGCATTCAGGACCTGGAGCTCTCGTTCATGCTCCTGGGCGACCTCGTGGTGGCGATCGGCCTCCCTAGCCCAAGGCCCAAGCGATGGCTTCGCGCGAGGTCACAAGGGGTGCCTTGGCTTTCGTGCTAGTGCGCTCGCGTTGGAGACGCCCAAAGTTGATGGCCACCTTCAGTTGATGTCATTCGTCCTCCAGCCAAAGGCCCTCAGTCTCAAGGCAGGCGTCAACATCCACAAGCTCTTCCCCAAGCCAGCTTAGCGCACCCATCGCCTCCCGGAAGAGCTTGTGACGGACAGCGCCGCGCCCACGCGCACGCTCCAACGCACGACCATGTCCGTCCTCCACACATGGGATCGTTGGGGAAGCTCGAGTCGCATCACCTGCCCCAAGCAGAGGGGCGGAGGCCGGTGCCTTCCTCGTGGCCTCTCGGGCCTCGGCGGAGGCCCTGCAGGGCAGGTCCTCGCTGCTCGAGGGCGAGGCTACGTGTGATGATCGGTGGAGGGGCCCTCGTCACTCTCCTAGCGCCCCAGGCAAGACCGCAAAGGAGGGACGACAAGAGCGCAGGGTCAAGGCACCCGGTCATCCCATCTACTTCCCCAACAGGCCTCGTGTGACGTGCAACACTGGCAGGGAATGCTCAGGGCCAGCGGAGGGCCTGGAGTCGGCGGAGGTTGCTTCTCGGGAGATTTCGCCACCCTGGCCAAAGGGACCCTGAAGAATTGCGGTCAGGAGGAGATGCAACACTCAGGAAATTATGAGGATAATGTACTCACTCGTCTATGGCAATGTACTTCCTCTGCTTCAATGGCCGGGAGGCGTCGCCGCTACAGCTTGGAGACCCCTTCCTCTTGCGAAGCACTTCGAAGTCCTGTCGAAGCCGATCGAAGCCCCGAATATGGTCGCTAGTGCCAGACGCGGTTGGCATGGTTCCTGAGGAGGCGACGTCAGGTGTGTGGGGCTACGTCGACTTCTCGGCCCCTGCTTCATGACGACTCGCCGGGGCCTCAGGGGCTTCAGCCTCAGGTGCATCGGACTGCATCAACCCCCTGGCCGCTTCCTCAGAATGGCTCTCTTGAGCCCCAGGGGTCGTCACTTCAGGAGCCCCGAGCAACGCCGGTTCCCCAGCAGCTGCGTCACCAACGCTCGACAGCGATCGCCCCCTGCGCCCACTTCTGGGTTGAGCGTTGCGCTGGCGGCAGACGAAGGAACCACGAAGACAGGGTTCTCTCGAGGCCCTTCAAGGCCGACCAGGCGCAGTCCCCATTCATCGAATGGGGGCATCTGCCTCGCAAACTCCACCTTGTTCGAGCAGCAATACAAGAGGCAGCCCTCCTCCGGCAGATTGGCTGGCACCGGGTCACCCGTCAGGAGCTCAGGCACAGCGCTGCGCCTCAAGAGGAAGCTCAGACGCGTGAAGCCTTATGGGGTCCTCGCTGCCAAAGAAGGTCCACATCGGTCGGGAGTGGCGTTGGAGCGGAGCAATGCAGCGTCTGATGAACTCCTTTACCACCATGGGCGCTGTCACCCTGAGATCCTTCAGCCTGGCCAGCCGACGCCAAACATGGGCGAGCCGCGGGTCAACAAGCCTTGCGTGCCCCCAACCGGTGCTGGGGACGGCGGGTGCCATTGGAAGCAAGAGTAGGGGGCTGAGCATGCCGGCATCCACAAACACCCACCGCTTCCTAAATCCGCTCACAACCGGTGAGAGCTAGAAGTCGACCCCCGAACCGGCCGTCGCTACCATGGCCTGGAAGCTCAAGCATCCCGAGTGCTGCCAGGCATCAATCAGATGCAGCGAGAAGAAATGGCAAAGCAAATCTACGTAGGGAGCAATGCCCACCATGGCCCCGTAGACAAAGGCGAAGACGACAAGGAGAATGATGGACAGGGGATCCATGTGCAGTGAATTGACTTGGTAGTGAGAAAGCACGACATTGAAGAAGGCAGAGAAACGGGGAATCAGGCCAGCCCAGAGGGCGTGAAGATGAATGGGGATCTCGGTGGCTGTCCTATCAATTGCGGTGCGGGAAGCAGGCCAGGCTACCGTCGCCCCCAGTCATTGCAATCGGAAGCGCGCGCTGGGGGAACCTTGTCCATCGCTTCTTGGTTGAGCACCACCGACCGCTCGACGGTGGGCTCGAAGGCCGGTGGCACTTCAGTTGAGGCATGGTGTAACGCCCCAAGACCGATGTGCCAGGTGTCCGCCAGTTATTCGCTGTTGTTGCCTTGTCATTCGCTTTCGTGTTGCATCTTGTCATATCATCATGTGCATTGCATCATCATGTTTTAAAACTTGCATTCGTCCGGGTTCTCCGAGTTCTCTCTGTTGTCCGTTCTGAGCCCAACCACACTGGCACGCGCCCGCGACATCTCTAAAATAGTATTTTATAAATGGCCGGAAAATGTTCTCGGAATGGGTTGAAAGTTGGCGTGCGGTCTTATTATAGTGTAGATAGACCGCCTGTCAAATTTCATCGCATTCGGAGTTCGTTTGACGCCCCAACGATTAACTATAGCGGCAGTATAGCCGGTCAAACGTCGGACGTTTTCGGTCTCCGGAAATAGTTGTCGGGTTGCTTTCCCCCTCTCTCTTCTCAGCCCACCACCACTCACCGTCAGGCCCTACCTAATCTCTCTTGTCAGCCCGCGGCCCTCCTCGCGCGTGCATCCGAAAAGCTATCCCTGACCCGACCCGAACTGTCGCCACCATTGTGTTCGGATCATCCCCAAACATCTACAAAACGTCTCCGTTTTGTTTATAGCGCTTCCTAACCTAGTTTTTCTTGAACCGCCCGATTTTGATCGGTGGGTCCAAATCTATCCTAAACTCCCCTCTTTCCATATATATAGAACCCTTAGTCTAATTTGAGACAAAACCCTAAAACCTAGAAACCGCCCGATTTTGATCGGCGGACACGGAATGTAGGGGTCCCATCCATTCCGTGTCCGCCGCCGCCACCCACCCACCATCTCCATCGAGATCCTCCCAGATCCATCCACTCCACCCAGCCGACACGACCAACTCCCTCCTTTTCAGCACAAGCCAATCTCCTCCTCCTTCCAATCGATCCAACCAAGCCGCGCTGCTCTAATCCCGCAGGAGCCCGAGCTCCTCTGCCCAGCAGCGCCCGATCTCCCCTCATCCCCGAGCTCCACTCGAACCCCCTCCTGCTCTGCTTCGTCCTGCTCTCCGAGCCCAACAGGAGATGGACCCCTCCATGCCGTGCTCCTCACCAAGCCCCACCTCGTCGCCGGAGAGGATCTCCTGCAGGACCTCTGGCCTCCTCCCACGTCCAGCCGCAGAGCACCACGTCGCCCCGATTTCCCGCGCCCCCTCTCGAACCAGGAGCAGGAGCTTGCCCACGCGCTGGCCAGCAGCAGTGCGCCCCGCCTCGACTCGCCATGGAGACCACCGCGGCAAGGCCAACCCTCGCCGCCCTTCTCCTTTTCCATCCCTTCTTCTTCCACCTCCCTAATCTCTCTGCTCCCTCTCTCTGCCGCCATGTACAGGGCTTCGACGCCGCTGCCTCCTCTGCTTCAGATCAACGCGCCGGCCGCCGGGTCCGAACCCAGGCGTCGCCCGTCGCCGGAGCATCGTCCCCGTCCCTGCCGAACCTGCCGCTGACCTCTGCTTCCTCTTCTTCGAGCAGGAGTGCTCGTCCCCAAGTCCCGTGCGGCCTCTGTCGAGAGGAGGACGACAGTCTCGACGCCTGCGTTGACTGCGCCGCGTCCGTACGCGTACATCTGGTGGGCTCCAAGGCCCAGCTGCGCTCTCCAGCTGTAGCCCAGTAACCAACCGACTAGGCCTCAGCCCACTGGTTGAGGCCACACCCGAGCGCCCTTTTTTTTTTTGTTGTTGTTGTTTTCCTTCTGTTGGGCCCAATCTCAGATGCAGCCCGATTCCTTTTTTCTCCGTGGAACAAATTTAGATATTATTCCAGAGACTGCAGTTTTTCAGAAAACCCCTTGCACAACATGCATATAATAACTCACAATTTGTGCATCGGATTAAAATGAATTATATATGAAATATGCTTAGTTTTTCATCTAGTTTCATTATATGTCATTTTCATCCATGTTAAAAATGTTTAAAATGTTGTTTGCATATAATTTGCTCCTATGCGATGCCAAAATGCTTTAATTCATAACTAAATAACCGTAGCTCCGTTTTAAATAATCTTTATATGTAAATGGGGTAGAAAATGCCTAGTTTAACATGGTGCTTTCATCTTGCATGTTTAACAACTCTAAAATTATGTTTAGGGCAGAACAATACCAAACCCAATATATGCATATGAGGGTTTTCCGGACTTGTTGTTTGTTGTTCCGGCTTCATTTAAACTTGTCTAGATAGGTAGTTTTCATTTGCTTCACCCTCTTGACATGTTTGTCAACATTTAATATTGTTGGGTACATAAACGAGAGAGAACTAAATAAGTCATGTGGTGTTTCGCCAATATGCAACGGAGTTGCATGTTAACCTCCACTTAATTTGTAAGATTGTTTGTGCATTTTGCCATGCCATGCTTCATTAAACCGGACATGCATCATTCTTGTTTGCCCATCATGCCATGTCCATGTGGTGGTTGTTTACTATATTGTTTGCTTTCTTTCCGGTGTTGCTTCTTCGGATTAGTTCCGTTAACGTCGCATTTGGGAGGATTCGTTCGACTACGTCCGTTTGTCTTCTTCATGGACTCGTTCTTCTTCCTTGCGGAATTTCAGGCAAGATGACCATACCCTCGAAATCACTTCTATCTTTGCTTGCTAGTTGCTCGCTCTTTTGCTATGCCTATGCTACGATGCCTACCACTTGCTTATCATGCCTCCCAAATTGCCATGTCAAGCCTCTAACCCACCTTGTCCTAGCAAACCGTTGTTTGGCTATGTTACCGCTTTGCTCAGCCCCTCTTATAGCGTTGTTAGTTGCAGGTGAAGATTGAAGTTTGTTCCTTGTTGGAACATGGAGATCGTTCCTTGTTGGAACATTGTTTACTTGTTGGGATATCACAATATATCTTATTTAATTAATGCATCTATATACTTGGTAAAGGGTGGAAGGCTCGGCCTTATGCCTGGTGTTTTGTTCCACTCTTGCCGCCCTAGTTTCTGTCATATCGGTGTTATGTTCCCGGATTTTGCGTTCCTTACGCGGTTGGGTAATAATCGGAACCCCTTGACAAATCGCCTTGAATAAAACTCTTCCAGCAATGCCCAACCTTGGTTTTACCATTTGCCACCTAGCCTCTTTTTCCCTTGGGTGTCGCGGACTCAAGGGTCATCTTATTTTACCCCCCTCCCCCCGGGCCAGTGCTCCTCTGAGTGTTGGTCCAAACTAGAGTCCTGTGCAGCGCCCCCTCGGGGAAACTTGAGGTTTGGTTTTAGTTGTATGGAGCGCTCATCTGAGTGTGCCCTGAGAACAAGATATGTGCAGCTCCTATCAGGATTTGTCGGCACATTCGGGCGGTGTTGCTGGTTTTGTTTTAACTTGTCGAAGTTGTCTTGTAGAACCGGGATACCGAGTCTGATCGCAATGTCTCGGGAGAAGGTATATCCTTCGTTGACCGTGAGAGCTTGTCATGGGCTAAGTTGGGACACCCCTGCAGGGATTTGAACTTTCGAAAGCCGTGCCCGCGGTTATGGGCAGATGGGAATTTGTTAACGTCCGGTTGTTGAAAACCTGAAGTTGACCTTAATTAAAATGCATCAACCGCGTGTGTAACCGTGATGGTCTCTTTCCGGCGGAGTCCGGGAAGTGAACACGGTGTTGGAGTTATGCTTGACGTAGGTTGTTCTAGGATCACTTCTTGATCATAATTTCTCAATCGTGCTTTGCCTTCTCTTCTTGCTCTCATTTGCGTATGCTAGCCACCATATATGCTAGTCGCTTGCTGCAGCTCCACCTCATACCTTTACCTTACCCATAAGCTTAAATAGTCTTGATTGCGAGGGTGCGGGATTGCTGAGTCCCCGTGGCTCACAGATACTTCCAAAACCAGCTTGCAGGTGCCGAGGATACCGTGCAGTTGACTCAGCAATCTCGCACCCTCGCGATCAAGACTATTTAAGCTTATGGGTAAGGTAAAGGTATGAGGTGGAGCTGCAGCAAGCGACTAGCATATATGGTGGCTAACATACGCAAATGAGAGCGAGAAGAGAAGGCAAAGCACGATCGAGAAATTATGATCAAGAAGTGATCCTAGAACAACCTACGTCAAGCATAACTCCAACACCGTGTTCACTTCCCGGACTCCGCCGGAAAGAGACCATCACGGTTACACACGCGGTTGATGCATTTTAATTAAGGCCAACTTCAGGTTTTCTACAACCGGACGTTAACAAATTCCCATCTGCCCATAACCGCAGGCACGGCTTTCGAAAGTTCAAATCCCTGCAGGGGTGTCCCAACTTAGCCCATGACAAGCTCTCACGGTCAACGAAGGATATACCTTCTCCAGAGACATTGCGATCAGACTCGGTATCCCGGTTCTACAAGACAACTTCGACAAGTTAAAACAAAACCAGCAACACCGCCCGAATGTGCCGACAATCCCGATAGGAGCTTCACATATCTCGTTCTCAGGGCACACTCAGATGAGCACTCCATACAACTAAAACCAAACCTCGAGTTTCCCCGA